>NC_045452.1:51131569-51405122 GCF_002776525.5 Piliocolobus tephrosceles
CTCTCTTTCTCTCTTTCTCTCTTTCTTTCTTTCTTTCTTTCTTTCTTTCTTTCTTTCTTTCTTTCTTTCTTTCTTTCTTTCTTTCCTTCCTTCCTTCTCTCCCTTCCCTCCTTCCTTCCTTCCTTCCTTCCTTCCTTCCTTCCTTCCTTCCTTCCTCTTTCTTTCCTCCCTTTCTCTCTTTCTCTTTTTTTTTTTTTTAATTTTTCTTTTTTTTTGATGGAGTCTTGCCCTGTCACCCAGGCTGGAGTGCAGTGGCATGATCTTGGCTCACTGCAACCTCTGCCTCTCAGGTTCTAGCCATTCTCCTTCCTCAGCCTCCTGAGTAACTGGGACAACAGGCACCTGCCACCACGCCCGGCTAATTTTTGTATTTTTAGTGCAGACAGGGTTTCACCATATTGGCCAGGCTGGTCTCTAACACCTGACCTCAGGTGATCTGCCCGCCTCAGCCTCCCAAGATGCTGGGTTTACAGGTGTGAGTCACTGCGCCCGGCCAAACCTCTCTTTACAAATTACTCAGTTTCAGTTATTTCTTTTTTGCAGTGCAAGAATGGACTAATAGAGAGTGATTAAAAATAAAGGTGGTAAATACCGTCCAAAACATAGGTAGAGTTTGTCCATTTCGTTGATATTAACTGCTACCATCTTGAACAAGGTTACTATTATTTCCTGCCTTGAAACTGGTAATAATATCTCTATCATAGTCTCTCTTTATCCAGTCTGGTTTCCTTTCAATCTCTTGGAAACATGCCGTTGCATTTTCACATCCAATTATCTCACTAACAGCTTGAAATCTTTCAATGGCTTCTCATTGCTCTGAGGCTATAAACCAAATTCTTACCTGCCTTATATGGCATATTATGATGTTTCTTGTATTTCTGCAGCCTTGTCCCACATTACAATAACCCCTACATTCTGCAGTTGGGCCATATTGACCTTCTTTTGGCATCTCGCACATGCTATGCTCCCTGTACAACAGTGGTGACAGCACATGTTTCTCCTCACATCCTCCAGATCTCAGCTACATGATTCTTTCCTCCAAGATGCGTTTCCTGACTTCTTAATCTGTGTCAGATTCTAGATTATAATCCTTTTGAAACTGTATTTCTTTCAGAGCAAATATCAGTTTAAATTTACATACATATATTGGTTTAATATTCCAGTCCTCACCAAACTGTAAGTTTCATGAGAACAGAAATGGTGTTTTTGGTTTTTTTACATCATAGCCTCAGCACTTACTCAGTGCTGGGCACATAGGCATGAGGCAAATTTCTTTGGAATAAACACATGAGTTAATACATGAATACATTTGCTACACTTTATTTTTTAGCCCCTTTAATGTCTTTCTGGTGCCACTGGAGTATAACCAAACGTCCTTCATTTCAAGATTTTCGTGATCTTGGCTCCTGTATGCCTTCTCAACTTCTTATGGCACTCTTCATTTGCTCTCTTTTTGCTTTATTTTATTTTGTTGATTCTTTTTGGCTCAGATGCACCATATGCACTCTTCCCCTGGGGATTTTGCTGGCATTCTTTATGTTGCTTCTAATTTTCCTATGGATGTGAGCCATATGAGTAACATAATAGTGGCCCATGTTTAAGTGGATCCCTCTCAGAGGGACATCTCTTTATCACTTTATTGTAAGATGTCTCACTCACTCTTATTTTTTTTTCTATAATCTGTTCATTTTTACTGTTTTATTTGTTAATTTATTTTCAGCAAGTAACATTATCTAGTAGGGAGCAGACTAGTTGGATTTAAATACCAGGCAGAAGATCTGAAATAGGACTCAGTAGAGGAGAAAAGAAGTTTGACATCCAAACGGCACTCAGAGGGAGAATCATTCACAAAGAAGACCAAGAAAGGGCAATTTAAGAGAAGTTACTTGGGAGGTTGGGGTGGGAGAATCCCTTGAGCCCAAGAGTTCGAGGTTGCAGGGAGCTATGACTGCACCACTGCCCTTTAGCCTGGAATATAGAGACCCTGTCAAAAGAAAGAGAAAGAAAAAGACAGAAAGAGGAAGGAAAAGGAAGGGAAAGGAAAGGAAAGGAAGGAAGGAAAGGAAGGGAGGGTGGAAAGAAGAAAGGAAGGCAGGGAGGGAGGGAAGGAAGGAAAGAAGGGAATGAAAAGAAAAAAAAGGAAAGGAAAAATAATAAAATCTTGTAAGATTCCTTTAGTCATGCATCTCAAAACATGATGATCGCACAAGGTACTACCAGCCCTCAGGTGAATTACACTTTGCACCTAGCCATTATTATTTTATCCATTGGAATTATTCATGTAATTGTGTTTATCTGTTTACCCTTTTCATTTTTTCATCAAATATTCTCTGAAACTGGAGATTTCTCCATGTGGACACAGTTTATGCAGACATCAAATTATTTTAGAAATGTACCTTGCACTATAGCCTTGAAAACAAAAATGTATATAAATATACAAGAAATTATCTATTGTAAGTATTTTACTCTAGAGACAAATTTGAAAAGGATACGATATTCTATGTAAAAATTTTAACTTTCATAAGCAGTTATATAAACAGTTGTTCACATATTAAATTTCAACAATACTCATTAATTGAAGTTTGACAGTAGATGAGTGTAATGTGAATTATTTGAGTCTAGTGGTATCATTTTTCTTTTTATTTATATCCTCCAAAAGTCAGTGAGGATCAATTTCTCCTTTTATTTCACCAACTGGAATTTTGAAAATTTTGATCTTGAATAAAACGTTTACCATGATCAAGCTAATGGCAGAGACCATTTTCTGCAATCCTAGTTGAGCTGATTTGGCTGCTGCTGTATTCATTGACACTTTTCCTTTCTTATTACACCATTAATACAGCAACACTGATAGCCCTGCATTTTAAAGGAAAGAAGTCAGTCTTAGACTCTTAAATGCAAGTTTCAGAAGTTACATTTCTTTCTTTGGGTACTAAAACAACTTGGTAAATTAAAGCTTAAATCCTGTTATTAAAGCTACTGTTGTGCAGCTTCTCAGAAATACAGTTGTCAAATTATTTTTGGCTTCAAAAAGGTTTTGTGTGTGCATATTATTAAAAATAACACCATAGATGTAAAACTTTGAGTTTTGTTTTAAAATGAGAAATGAGATTTAAACATTAACACAATATCTTTAGTAAACAAGCTAGAGAAATACAAATGGACCATCACCATTAAATTAGTTTTAAAACTAGGTTTAAAGTTACTTACTTGGTAAATCAAAACTCATGGAAATAATAACTGTGCCACAGTAAACTGTGGCAGGTCTATTTTTTTCCCACATAAACTGATAAAAGTGTTTAGAGTTAAAAGAAAAAAAAGTTAAACTAGTAAATATATATATATATATATATATGAAAATTTTCATGTATTAATATTACAGTGGGATACTTGGCTGCTTTCAGCTCTTACTTCTTAATATGTGCCTTTTAAATTTGCTTTGTTTCCTGGAACCAGAATGTGTTCATAGCTTTTATACGTGCTTTGCCTTTCTTTACATTTCTTCTTAGCACAGGTAATGAACATACCTAGAACACGTGCATTCTGGGAATATTAATTCTGAAATGAAGGTTAGCGAATCCTTCTAGCTCTGCTTCACGCTGAGACAAAGAAATTTGAAATGTTTCAACTGTTGTACCTTCTAGACTACTCTTCTCCACACTTTTGAATAGGCTCCAGAAAGAAGGGCCAAGAATTTTTCTTCTATTTTACATATCAGGGTTATGAGCTTAAGCGATAAGCTCTCTGAAAATATTTGAAGAGTCATTTAAACCCACTGGATTTGCTAAGCCTCCTGGCTTGTGACTTTCTTGGTTATGGTACATTTTGAATCCTGTGGATTTGTAGTGCTGGCCGGTTAAATCCATCATCATGTTTTCTCTCTCATTGTTGAAAGACTGAAATAAGATGCACAGTGAATGTCAGTTTTTCCTCTGTAAAGTGAGAATGTGTGTTAAGCAATGGTAAATTATTCACCCTCCAGGAAGAACTGTGTTTTCTCGAAAGGGAAATAATGGTTTATTAAGCCACATTATCATGACATTTACTTAAACTCACAGGAATATTGTTTAAGAATAATCTTCATGCTTCGGAGAGCCAGTATCAATTTCGTGGAGAAAAGGGAGGGCTTTATTACTGATGCCTTTCAAAACCAAAATAATGTTTCTATAATCAAGCATAGCTAATTCTAAGAATAAATATCAGTTAAAATATCAATTGATTTTCTATGGAAGGTGTGTGTGTGTGTGTGTGACACTAAAAGTGTTTGAAATAAAATTGGTTGTATATGTTTTTCTGCCGTTCGCAAATAGAAACGTGTCTTAGCATTTTGAGGACACCTTAAAATGCACCTGAAGTCTTCATTAGTTTTCTAGCATTCACTATGTCTTTTAGAAAATTATTTTTTTTCTGCTCTCTCACATAATGTCTTCCAAAGCTGTGATAGCAGTTTTGCGTAATTGCATTCAAATTACCGTAAAGAACGCCACACTACTGATGAACTACCTAGAAGCTTTAACTTGTACCTAAACGAACACATTGAGTCAAATTTTTTTAATTTTATTTCAGAAGATACTTGGAAAGAAACATCATGTTATAATTATGCAAATTTTAATGTTTAATCTGTAACATGCATTGACTTTTCCACTTTTAAAATCATACAGTCATATAACGTTCACATTTTCAAATAGGAGAAGGTTCTCTCAACTGAATAGTACAATGTAGCACATATGATTTAGGAAAATCGTTTACTTCTTAAATTATGAAAGTCATTTATAGCTTCCAATTACACCTCTCGGATCATTAATGGATAATAACACACAAACACATATTGTTTACTTTCCAACCACTTGAACCAGTTCATTTTTTCATTAGTACTGTGCCAATGTGCTCCTATCTGCCAATTCTCCCTCTCTGGAAAATATCTGTGTTAAGCCAACTTCACCTCACAAAACTTTAACAAGAAATTGCAGAACTTGGCTGCCTTGAAACACATCAGTACTTTCTTGTGTCTTTGGTGGACTTTCTGCTTTTGATATTTTTCTTGAAGGCAGAAAACAGCTATTAGTAATTAAACTTTAAAAATATATGAAAAAGTTGTAGTATTACACTTGCAACTTTTAGAAAATAATCATATTTTACAGCCAAATTATGAACACCAAGACTTTAAATAAATTTAAAATTTCACCTTATTCTTCATAAGTGACACATACATTGGACAGGCAAGAGGTCTGACAATTTCAGACCATATTTAGATGCCTGAAATCAGAGTAGCTGCTATCATCACTAACACATGGCAGCTCAAGGAAGGTTTTTATCTGATGACAATAAAGCAAAAAATTGTAACATCCTGTCCAGCTGAGATTCTTTTGTAGCAGGGTTATGAGTTTAACAATGTAATGAAGATAATCTAATATTGACACTTTCAATACCATTTTTCCTTAAAAAGTTTACCGATACTAACATAATAGTACATTAGTTAATCCTCAGTTTCTTCTAAGGAATCAAAGTTGAATAGAATTGCCTACTTAAATTATGAGGCACTGCTTTTACTTAAAATAAAATTTGCTCTGGAGAGGCAATAACTCACCTGTTCTAGTTCTGCTCTTTCTCATGGAGATTGGTACTCAGGAATAATATGATTATTTTCATTTAATTCATGAAATATCTTTGTAAAAATAATCACACTTGTCCCTCAAGCCCTTCACAAGGGCTGCTGGGCTGCTTATTTTTGCTTATTAAAACTAAAACTCAGCACTCAGCATGCTGATTTTTTTTTCTGGGAGGAAAGGTGATATAAAGTTTGCATAAGCATGAAGCCCTACTATGTTAAACTGCTGTTTGCTAAAATATTCTAACCCAGAAGTATAAAATTATACCTCCTTTACCCCTAGAAAAAGGCAAATATTCAGAACAGTCCGTGGTCCAAGCCTATGCTTTTAGAAACACTGTATTAGTGATTTTGTAGAAAGATGTGCTTATAATGCAAATGTGCTTATGCTGGTTGTATTAGTGATAGAACCACAAAGTATTAATCGAAACACTGGTTCACTCAGCTTAAGACTCTATCGGCCTTCCTTGCATGTAGTTTGATCATAGGACTAAGTTCTGGCTGCTGATTTGTAAACAAAAAATGATCTCTGCAACTGAAGTGTCGTTTCTTTAAAAGCTTCTTATTACATCTTTCTATTTTTGCCCTCCTCCTTGCTAGTTAGAGGCCATCTTTGAAGAAGTAAACAAGTACCATGCACTAAAGGGATGACAGAACAACCAAACAGAAGGTATTCTGATCCTGGTTGATACCTAGGGCTTTTAGATCTATGTAAGATTAGTCTACATTCTAAGGTACACAATATCAACCTTTGTAATAGTGAAACATTTTAAACACAAAGAAAAGCACATATAAAATATAATAAGCACCCATGTCTGAATCACCCAGAATTAGTAAAAGTTAACTTAATACTAAATAAAATAAACTACTATAAGTAATTTTTCTTTATCTTTCTTTTCTAAATAATAAGTGTTGTTTTGTATTTGCTGTGTATTTTTCCTACTGTGTTTTTGTACATGTACTCCAAATGCATGTATCCAACAAAAACATAGTATTTTTATTCCATTCAAAGTATTTATATAAAGCATAACATATTATACTTTAGATCTTACAACTCTCCTTTTTTTCAGCCACTCGTGCAATTTGATTAATTAATTAATTTTATTTATTTATTTTTTGTGTGTGTGAGAGACAGAGTTTCACTCTTGTCGCCCAGGCTGGAGTGCAGTGGCGCAATCTCTGCTCACTGCAACCTCCACCTCCCAGGTTCAAGTGATTCTCCTGCCTCAGTCTCCTGAGTTGCTGAGATTACAGGCACCTGCCACCAAGCCCAGCCAATTTGTTTTTGAATTTTTAGTAGAGACTGGCTTTCACCATGTTGCTCAGGCTTGTCTTGAACTCCTGACCTCAGGTGATCTGCCCACCTCAGCCTCCCAAAGTGATGGGATTACAGATGTAAGCCATCTCATCCAGCTTAGTTCAGTTATTTTTATCATGTTTATACAGGTATTTTGAATCTCTTTGTCATACTTTGTTTATTTACCTTGATTTCCTTTGTTTTTCATAAACACAAACTATTTTCTGTTCATCTAGTAATATAATTTAGTTTATTCTACTATGTAACTTTTCTTTACTTATTTGTGTTACACTTTCTATATCCATACTTTTAAAGACTAACTTTAAAATACATACATTATTAATAAACTATAAGGTAAATTTTAAAATCTCTATTTTACTCTTGAATGATGTGACAAAACAAGTATAGATTTTTTAGACCCACCTTATTTATATCATTTTGATGATTATTATTTAGGTGTATCAAAAATCTTCCTTGATTATTTTTTCACCATTAATTCTTGTAGACTACATCTTTGTGGGTTTAATTTACTTTTCGCCCAAGAACAGGCTTTTGTACTTCCTTCAGGGGCCCAATGGTAATCAAAGTCCACCCACAGGAGAGAGCAAGTAATGTGTTCCCTTTACAATTCTTCGAAACACACACACATACACACACACACATACACACCCACATACACACCAATTAAAAAGTAAGATACGACTTGTAAGTTAATGACCTTTATCAATGTTTAACAGGGCCCTTGAAACTAAACCTCTCCAAGAAAATATAAATGAATGGATGTTTTTGATAAAAATTTTGCTAAATAATCATAAGTCTCATAGAGATGGTTAATTTCAGAACATTGAAATCATATAAAGCAAATTTATAACATTAGATAGAAAGTAACAAAGTATGTTTATAATAACAGAAATATATCTCTTATAAGAGTTCACAAAGAATGCAGAAAGCTACAACAAATTGAATGAAAAGAGCAATTTTTCTGTTTCTTATTTTTCTAAAACATTAAGCATTTTCATAAAACATATAATTAAACGGCAGTACCTACTTATATATTCACACTGCATTTTTCTTTTGTTATTTTATTTGATTATACAATCATTTTATTTTAATGTAAATTATTATCCTATAAGTGGTTCCCCATTCTAGCTATGTCTGGCTATTCTCTTCCCATCAAGGTGCACTTGTTTTAAGTAGGCTCTTACCAGTTAGAATGTGGATTTTCCTGGCGCCACTTTACTTCCTAAAAGGAAAAGGAAATATCTGACAACCAATAATGGTACACATAAATACGATTTTCAGGAAGAAAATCATCAAATTTTAAATGACCCTTGAACTATGGAAAGCAAAAACTCTGACCTTAATGTTTTAGAAAAAAACAAATGGTTTCTTAATATGCTACTACATATAAAATTATTTTTATTTTCTTGTTTTTCTGTTCTAATCTTTTTCTCCTTTTGCCCAAAAAGGTAACAAAGATAAACTATAAATCTTTGCACAAGCAAAAGGCTATCAAATGATAGAAAAAAAGATCACATCATTTAAGTTTTCATAATTTATGAAATATTTCAAAGATTTGCAAATAACTGACATTGTTATAACCCATAACATAGTGCAATGTTAAAACTATAAACCACAGAGTAATGCTGTCTGGGTATGAATTCTGTATGTGCCACTTACTCATTGGTGACCTTTGACAATGTAGAGTATCTCTCTTGACTCCATTTTACTCATCTGTAAAATGGATGGTATCTTTCACATAGAGTACTCATGAGAATTAAATGCATTATAGAACAATGAAGGAAACATAGTACATTCAATATAAGTGTTAAAAAAGCAGGTTCAGTGGTGTTCATGTACCTGCCACCTACCCTAATTTATCCTATTTGCACGTATTTGCTTTAGATTTTCTGAGCATAAAACATTACAAATATTGTTTTAGTTAATGAATTGCTTCATAATAAATTGCTCCCAAAATAAGTGGTGTAGTTTATTTTTGCTGTGCAGAAGCTCTTTAATTAGTTTAATTAGATCCCATTTGACAGTTTTGGCTTTTGTTGCCATTAAGTGAACAGGCAACCTATAGAATGGGAGGAAATTTTTGCAATCTACTCATCTGACAAAGGGCTAATATCCAGAATCTACAAAGAACTCAAACAAATTTACAAGAAAAAAACAAACAATCCCATCCAAAAGTGGGCAAAGGATATGAACAGACACTTCTCAAAAGAAGACATTTATGCAGCCAACAGACACATGAAAAAATACTCATCATCACTGGCCATAAGAGAAATGCAAATCAAAACCGCAATGAGATACCATCTCACACCAGTTAGAATGGCAATCATTAAAAAGGAAATAACAGGTGCTGGAGAGGATGGAGAGAAATAGGAACACTTGTACACTGTTGGCGGGACTGTAAACTGGTTCAACCATTTTGGAAGACAGTGTGGTGATTCCTCAAGGACGTAGAACTAGAAATACCATTTGATCCAGCCATCTCATTACTAAGTATGTATCCAAAGGATTATAAGTCACGCTGCTATAAAGACACATGCACACGTGTGTTTATTGTGGTACTATTCATAATAGCAAAGACTTGGAACCAACCCAAATGTCCATCAATGATAGACTGGATTAAGAAAATGTGGCACATATATACCATGGAATACTATGCAGCCATTAAAAAGGATGAGTTCATGTCCTTTGTAGGGACATGGATGAAGCTGGAAACTATAATTCTCAGCAAACTATCGCAGGGACAAAAAAACCAAACACCGCATGTTCTCACTCATAGATATGAATTGAACAATGAGAACACTTGGACACAGGAAGGGGAACATCACACACCAGGGCCTGTCATGGAGTGCGGGGAGGGATAGCATTAGGAGATATACCTAATGTAAATGATGAGTTAATGGGTGCAGCACACCAATGTGGCACATGTATACATATGTAACAAACCTGCACGTTGTGCACATGTCCTAGAAGTTAAAGTATAATAAAAAATAAATAGATAGGTGGTGTAAAACCAAAACATTTATTTTCTCACAGTTTCTGAGGCTCAGGAATTTAGGAGTTGCCTAGTGGGGTGGTTCTGGCTTGAAGTCTCTCACAAGTTTGCAGCCAGGGTTGCAGTCGTCTGAAACTTTCTCTGGGGTTGGGAATTCGAGCTTCAAGTTTGCTCACTTACATGACTTTAATAGGAAGCCTCAGTTTCTCACCACATGGATCTCTCAATAGAGCTGCCTGAGTGTCCTCACAAGTCAGTTGGCTTTCTCTCCAAGTGAGTGCTCTGAGAGACAAGATTAAAACTGCAATTATCTTGTATGTCTTATCTGTCTGTGTCACACCTATCATTTCAACTCTATTTTATTCCTAAGGAGTCACTAAGGACCATCCAGATTCAAGGGGAGAAAATTAACTCTGTCATTTGATGAGAAAGCATCAAGTAATTTGTAAACATGTTTCAAACCACTATAAATACAATTGAGCCTCCTATGCCATCCTGACCATCCATTTCCTTTTCCTCCTTCTGTAGAGGTGAGTGCTATCCTGAAGTTGATGAGTTGCATAGTCTCCCAAATCAAGCTGGGTACAGGTGACATATATGCCCAAGATGCAAATTCCCTACTCTATCTGATTGTGAGTGACTTACACAGCCAGAGTTATTGCTGCGAGTTGAGAACAGCCTCTTTTAGCCTGGGTATGCAGTACAATATCATTAAGGGATCATGAAATATTAAGGTTTATCATATGTGCTATGACATAAAAAACATTTTTAAAGAAATAAATAGTTCCAGTGATTCCTGAAGCCAGAAACATTGTATCTTTAGCCCTTAAGAGAGACAGAGAGTGCAGGAAGAGTGGCAGCTTGGAGACTGTAGGTGGGAGGAAAAGGAATTGCCAGTCAAGTAAACTTTGTCAATGCATTATTCTCCCACTTCAGACTTCCCAGGGCCACATCAAATTTCATGGCATTTAAAAATATGTTTTTTAAAACAAAACAGTTCTATCTTAGAACTTTATTGTCGTGGTGTTACAACTTAAAGAACCAGAGAACCAAGAGCAAACAAACCCCAAAGATAGCAGAAAACAGGAAATAACCAAGATCAGAGTAGAGCTGAAGGAGGTAGACACGAAAATCCCTTTAAAGAATCAACTAATTCAAGAGCTGTCTTTAAAAAACAAACAAACAAACAAAAACTAATAGGCCACTAGCTAGACTAATAAAGAGTAAAAGAAGAATCAGATAGACACTCTCAGAAATGATAAGGGGGATATCGCCATTGACCCACAGAAATACAAACAACTACTAGAGAATTCGAGAAACACATCTTTGCACATAAACTGTAAAATCTAGAAGAAATGGATTAACTCCTGGATGCATATACTGTCCCAAGACTGAACTGGGAAGAAACTGAATCTCTAAGTAGACTAAGCAAAGAAAACCTAGGACCAGATGGATTCACAGCTGCATTCTACCAGAGGTAAAAGAAGAACTGGTACCATTTCTACTGAAACTATTCCAAACGATTGAAGAAAAGGAGCTCCTTCCTAATTCATTTTATGAGGCCCACATCATCCTGATACCAAAACCTGGCAGAGATACAACAACAACAACAACAAAACCTTCAGGCCAACATCTCTGATTAACGTTGATGTGAAACTCCTCAACAAAATACTGGAAAACCAAATCCAGAAGCACATCAAAGAGCTGTTCCACCACTATCAAGTTGGCTTCATCCCTGGGATGCAAGGTTGACTCAACAGGCACAAATCAATGAATGTCATTCATTGCATTAATGTAACTAATGACAAAAACCACATGATTATCTCAGTAGACTCAGGAAAAGCCTTTGATAAAATTAAACATCCCTTCATGTTAAAAAAAATCTCAATAAACTAGGTATTGAAGTAATATACCTCAAAACAATAAAAGCCATATATGACAAACCCACAGCCAACATCATACTGAAAGGGCAAAAACTGGAAGCATTTCCTTTGAAAACTGGCACAAGACAGGGATGCCCTCTCTCACCACTCCTATTCAAAATAGTATTGAAAGTCCTGGCCATGGCAATCAGGCAAGATTGCCTGATTGGCAAGAGAAAGAAATAAAGAGTATTCAAATGGGAAGAGAGGAAGTCAAATTATCTTTGTTTGAAGATGACATGATCCTATATCTGGAAAACCCTATCATCTCAGCCCAAAAGCTTCTTAAGTTGATAAGCAACTTCAGCAAAATCTCAGGATACAAAATCAATATAAAAAATTGCCAGCATTTCTATAGACCAACAACAAGCAAGTAAATCATGAATAAGCTCCCATTCACAACTGCTACAAAGAGAATAAAATACCTAGGAATACAGATAACAGGGGAAGTAAAGGAACTCTTCAAGGAGAACTACAAACCACTGCTCAAGAAAAACGGGGAACACAAACAAATGAAAAAAAAAAAAAAACATTCCATGCTCATGGATAGCAAGAATCAATATTATGATAATGACCATACTGCCCGAAGAAATGTATGGATTCAATGCTGTTCCCATTAAACTACCATTAACATTCTTCACAGAAGTAGAAAAAAAAAGTATTTAAAAATTCATGTGGAAGCAAAATGAGCCCTAATAGCCAAGACAATCCTAAACAAAAAGAACAAAGCTGAAGCATCATGCTACCTGACTTCAAACTATAGTACAAGGCTATGGTAACCAAAATAGCATGGCACTGGTACAAAAACAGACACACAGACCAATGTTACAGAATAGAGAACTCAGAAATAAGATGCACATCTACAACCTTCTGATCTTCAACAAACCCAGCAAAGCCAATGGGGAAAGAATCCCTTATTTAATAAATGGTGCTGGGAAAACTGGATACCTACATGCAGAAAATTGAAACTGGACCCCTTCCTTACATCTTGAACAAAAATTAACTCATGATGGATGAATGACTAAAATGTAAAACCCAAAACTATAAAAACCCTAGAAGAAAATCTAGGCAATACCATTTAGGACATAAGCACAGGAAAGGCTTCACGACAAAAGTGCCAAAAGCAACAGCAACAAAAACAAAAATTGACAAATGGGATCTAATTAAACTAAAGAGTTTCTGCACAGCAAAAAAAAAAAAAAAAAAAAAACTAGGCAAAGCACATGAACAGAAGAAGAAGTCATTCTTCTTATAAATAAAAGAAGACATTTATGTGGTCAACAAACATATGAGAAAAACTCAACACCACTGATCGTTAGAGAAATGCAAATCAAAATCACAAGGAGATACCATCTCACACCAGTCAGAATGGTGATTATTAAAAAGTCAAGAAACAACAGATGCTGACAAGGTTGCAGAGAAAAAGGAATGCTGTTACACTGCTGGTGGGAGTATAAGTTAGGTTAGCCATTGTGGAAGACAGTGCGAATATTACTCAGAGTTCTAGAAGCAGAAATATCATTTGACCCAGCAATCCCATTACTGGGTATATACCCAAAGAAATAGAAATCATTCTATTATAAAGATACATGCACGCATATGTTCATTGCAGCAGTATTCACAATAGTAAAGACATGGGATCGACCCACATGCCCATCAATGATAGACTGGATAAAGAAAATGTGGTATACATACACCATGGAATACTACACAGCCATGAAAAGGAGTAAGATTATGTTCTTTGCAGGGACATGGATGGAGCTGTATGTCATTGTCCTCAGCAAACTAAGGCAGGCCCAGAAAACCAAACACCGCATATTCTCACTTAGAAGTAGGAGCTGAATGATGAGAATGCATGGACATGTTGGGGGGAACAACACACACTAGGGCCTGTTTGGGGGAGAGTTAGGGAGGGAGAGTATCAGGAAGAAAAGCTAATGGAGAATGAGCTTAATGCCTAGGAGATGGGTTGATCTGTGCAGCAACCCACTATGGCACATGTTTACCTATGTAACGTACACATCCTGCACGTGTACCCTGGAACTTACATAAAAGTTGAAAGAGGGAAACAAAGAACTTTATGGTTTTACTGGTTTTAAAGTGAAATTAAATGTAATAGAACAGCATAGGAGCAGAATTCGGGTGGAGCAGAATTTCATGTTTTAACCTTCAAATATTAAATAAGATAAATAAAGGAACAGAGTTTTTTTTTTGTTAGTTTGTTTACAAAACATTCTCAGTTATGTGCCATAGAGTGTACTGTGTGTTCGTCATTCCAGCTCCTCTTCCTGGGCACAGAAAGACTGCAATTCCCAGGCTCTCTTGACTAAATGCTGATGTCCTGAGACCACGTTATGTTCAATAGTGTGTGGACAATGTTGAGGGTACTTTAAGAGAGGGGTCCCCAACCCCTTTGCCATTTGCCTGGTACTGATCGGTGTGGCCTGTTAAAAACTGGGTAGCACAGCAGGAGGTGAGCAGCAGGCAGGCAAGCAAAGCTTCGTCTGTGTTTAAAGCTGCTCCCCATCGCTCGCATTACTGCCTGAGCTCTGCCTCCTGTCAGATCAGTGGTGGCGTTAGATTCTTATAGGACTGGGAGCTCTGTTGTGAACTGTGCATGTGAGGAATCTAAGTTGCACACTCCTGATGAGAATCTGGTGCCTGATGATCTGTCACTGTCTCCCATCATCCCCAGATGGGACCAGATAGTTGCAGGAAAACAATCTCAGGGCTCCCACTGATTCTATATTATGCTGACTTGTATAATTATTTCATTATATACTACAATGTAATAATGATAGAAATAAAGTTCACAACAAATATAATACACTTGAATCATCCTGAAACCGTCCTGTATGCCTTCATCCCTGGTCTGTGGAAAATTGTCTTCCATGAAACCAGTCCATGGTGCCAAAAAGGTTGGGGTCTGCTTCTTTAAGGCACAGCCCTTAAAAGTAACTCATGTGATGATTAAATCCTCTTTATCCATCCCACAGTGACCCTGGAGACCACTTACACTTGATAACATGGCTAGAAGGTGAAAAGAGTCTGGTGCCTAAATCTTTGCTTAGAGAAGAGGTACTGAGGAAAGCTCAGAGATACATGCACACATATTGGGCTAGGATGTAAATAGGAAACACACTTTTATTGCATTAAACCAGTGAGATGGTGAAGTGTGTTTGTTATTACATCATAGTCTATCCTATCCTGATGAATTCAGTAAATATGAAAAAAAAAGTAAAATATGTGTCAATATTTAAGAGATCAGGGAAGGTGGTGAAAACTCGGGCACTGGACCCCAGAAAGATGGTCACTATTATTTACAGAAAGAAAACGATGAGGAATACTAGGGTCTGCAGTTACTTTGTGGGAAGCCTATCCATCTAGGAACGGAGGAGGATAAAAGAAAAGCAGGAGTGTGTGTGTGGTTATTGCTGATCACACTTGACAGATTGTTACAAGAAAGTGAACAGAGAGAACACAGAGTTTTCCTCCCTTGCAGCACTGTTTTTCAAACAATAAGCGATGGGATTATAAAGACTCTGAATTAAAGAGTCATGTAATGTTCATCGTTTGATAACTCACGCGGGGGAAAAATAGACTGAAGCTTTGGTGTTTAATGTAACTGTCAGCTGAATAAAGGAACTGGGGAAAAGATATTTTATGAATGTTGCTTTTCTACATGTTTTACCAGATCATCTTAAGGTAAACAACATTCTTTTGAGACAGACACATGAAGATGGGAACAAGGAACTAATTAATCTTGAGATTTAAATCAAGGAAAGAACAATGGGTATCTTTTCTGGCACAAGGAACTGACAGGAAGGACATAGATAAGAAGTCTACTACATTTTTGACAGAAGTATATTGTGATTTTGTTGATAATTCCTGGTTGATAACTTCCATAGCTCCTTTTATACTCTTCTATTATAATGCTGGGGCACTCTAGGCCTCAGGAGCAGACCTCATGGAACAGAAACTCTCTTTCTCTCTCTGAAATTCTCCTGTTCTTCTTCTACAGGCAAGACTGTAATCTGATTGTAGTTCAAAATATTCTCATTCTGTCAGGGCACGGTGACTCACATCTGTAATCTCAGCATTTTGGGAGGCCAAGGCGGGAGGATCACTTGAGGTCAAGAGATTGAGACCATCCTGGCCAACATGGTGAAACCCCATCTCTACCAAAAAAATACAAAAATTACCTGGGTATAGTGGGCGCCTGTACTCTCAACTACTTGGGAGGCTGAGGCAAGAGAATCGCTTGAACCCAGGAGGCAGAGGTTGCAGTGAGCCGAGATCGTGCCACTGCACTCCAGTCTGGCCAGCCTGGCAACAAAGAAAGACTCTGTCTCAAAAAAAAATAAAATAAAATCATTCCAAAGAAGATCCCTGCTCCTCCCCTAGAAGAAAGAGTGCTACAGAAAGGGTCCAAGAACAGTCTGAAGAGACAAGCCTCATTGGTTTTAGATTATGTGTCATTTGTCCAGTCACATTTCTACATGGCTGTCAATTGTGTCTGTGTAATGAAGCCTCCATAAAACCACAAAAGGACGGGGTTCAGGGAGCCTCCAGATAGATGAACATGTGGAGTTTCCTAGAGGGTGGCAAGGCCCAGGGAGGGCATGGAAGCTCTATAACCCTTCCCCCATTCCTCATCCTATGCATCTCTTCATCTGTATCCTTTGTAATTTCCTCTATAATCAACTAGTAAAGACAAGTATTTTCCTAAGTTCTGTAAGCCACTCTAGCAAATTAATTGAGCCATAAGAGGGGATTTTGGAACGCCCAACTTGAAGCTGGTTGGTTGGAGTTTCTGGAGGCTTAGACTTGTGAAGTCTGAAGTCAAGAGAAGTTTAGGGGACTGAGTCCTCAACCTGTGAGATCTGATAGGTAGATAGTGTTGGACTTAATTGGAGGATACCCAGTTGGTATCCACTGAGGAGTTGCTTGGTCGGGGAAAATCTCCCTCCCCTCACATTTAGTCACAGAAGCCTTCTTTTTGATGTTTGCTGTGGGTGAGAGGAGATGAAAAACACAGTCTGAGAGTCATTTCTAAACAATTGTCAAGGAAATCTGACTGTTTAACATCTAAAGCGAGACCTCGGGTTTCCATTATCATGAGATAGTCACCTTCTAAGGAATTCCCATTTCAGATGTGGACAGGCAGATTCCTGGACAAGAGTACCTTTCCAGAACGTAGGGTCTAGATGGGCATGTGTAAGGGAGCTTTTTCCCAGGGAAAGAGACAAAGGTCTAATCAAGAATCTCTCAGAACCCTAAAGTAAAGTGTTTTCAAAATAGCTACTCAGCAAGGTTTCAGAGTATCACCAACCAGTGACTGCTGTATGCCTTCTGACTTTCTCCTTCAGATTAGATATGTTTATTGTGGGCGTTCTCCCCCCATGTCAGGTATGTGGTGGCAAACAACTTGCAATTTTAGTTGATAGGTCATTGGACCAACAGGGGCCATATCCAGATGCATGAGAAACTACTCTACATTCTTGATGACTCTGGTCTTCAGTCATACGCAATGATGAGATAGGACAGAATAGAAACGGTTCCTTTGGGGAGATGGGAAGTATGTTCAAAACCTGAAAGAATGAAACTGGTTTGGTGACCATAATAGTGGACTGTTGAAGAGACAATGTCTTTGATTCAGCACAGCATACACTTGGGTCTGGCAAATAGGAGGTGGAGGGGAGTGATATAAGTGAATTTCAGGCCTAGATTTGAAAATATCTCACATGACCCTCCAATTTGACAATGGACTTGAACCTCCTGTGTTAGAGGTGGCAGAGCTACAAGATCACTAGAGCTTTGGTAGGTGTTGTGCATAATGTTTGTTACATAGAGACACATGTATATACTTATGCATACATATACTCACATTTGTAATAGGAACACTTCCCTATTAATTTTATATGTTCCTTATAGCCAATACTGTGGGGCTGCTGAGAGAGTAGGAAATATTTCTGAAGACCATATTCCTAAAACAGTAATCACTGGGAAATTTTGGGAAGGGTGAGCCTGTTGAGTTTCTTCTCTGTAAAATGTGATTAAAAAGACATAATTTTCCTGTTATGTGGAGGATTAGCAATCATACATGCAAAACACCAAGCAGAAAGCCTGGTATGTGGAGTGTTGATAATTGCTAAGTATTAGTGGTAATGCTCTTATATTTTCAGAATTGAGAGAAATTATGAAGAATATATTATTTTTCAAATGGTGCAAACACTATCTCATGAAATGAGATATTAGGTTCAATTGCTATTTATTTCTGGCCTTCATAGAATGCATCATTTGACAATTGTATTTCTTGAATTTTCACATCAAAATGTTAGAAAATAAGTTGCATAGGGCTTACAGGACATGTGTTCCACAGTTTTGAACACAAAGTGAGATTTCATCTTACGTTTGTACTACTTGGGGGTCTGATTCAGTTGGATCCAGCTATGGGGCGTAGATGTGTTAAAGGATGGAGTGAAAGGAGAGGAGTAAAGATGCAGATTGCAGACCTGCTGTGGTTTGTTTGAACAATTATTCAGAACTCTAGTATAGTTCATCCTTGAACAATGCGTTAGTTATGGGCGCCAACTGCGAACAAAGTAAAAAACACCGCATACAACTTTTGACTCCTCAAAAACTGAATTACTAATAGCTTACTGTTGACTGGAAGCCTTATTGATAACATAAACAGTCGATGAACACTGATTTTTATGCTATATATGTAATATACTGCATTCTTACAACAAATAAGCCAGACAAAAAAAGTTAACTAAATCATAAGGAAAAGAAAATATATTTACAATGATTAAGTGAATAAAGGTCTTAATTCTCATGGTCTTCAGGTAGAGTAGGCTGAGGAGGAGGAGGAAGAAAGGGGGTTGGCTTTACTGTCTTGGGTTGGCAGAAGGAAAGAAAGTCTGCATATAAGTGAACCTGCACAGTTCAAATCCCTGTAGTATGAGAGTCGACTGTACTTGCTTTCTATTGTATGAATAGAAATTCTTCATATTCCACATCTGAAAATATAAAACCAATTTATATGCAAGGTTGTACAGCATGCATTATTTAGGAGAATTGTCTTTGAGGCTGGATCATTTGGCTGTTTCCTTGTATTGTACATTTTTTCCCATTTTTTCCCCTCTCTTGTTTAGATTGTTCTGTCTTCCTTTGATTACTTCTTTTTCTACTGTTATTCCTATTACTTTAACTGTTTAGCAGTTTTGTATAGAATATAAAAAACTGTAAACATTGATTAGTCTTCTAACAATATGCCACTTACATCTACAAAAAGAATAAACAAATAAAAATGTTTTTTCAACTTTCTATAGTTAAAAATAAATTATTTAATGATAATTTTGAAAATAACTAATATCAAACCCTTACAAAACATTGTCATCAGCTAATTGTAAATGGATGAGAAACATATGGATGAAGTTTCCATACAAAACACACACATTTAAAAATTTAAGCACAAGTAGGCAAATGTCTTTTTGTATTTTGCCAATTTCAAAGTATTTGAAAATAATTTGAATTTGTTTTTCTGAACATAAAATGTCATAGGATATTTATTTTTGTGAAATTCAAGAAAAAATGCTGAAAAAACTCATGACATGATTTCTACAGGAATAATTATCAAACAAGTAGTGCTGTCATCTTGATAGCTTCATGGAGTGTTTCAAATGTAGTTACCTGAAGGAAATGAACAGACTGTTTTGAAAACCAAGGGCAGGTTGAAAAACAGGAAACTATTATGAACCACAGATATGAAATTATGCTGCTTTTACTTTCAAATATAAAAGGAACAGAATCTTCCAACTTATTTAAAAATACATTCCATATTGCTAATAGTATTTACTAAACTTAATATAAGAAAACAAAATATACTGTATCATTGGCTTCAAATAATTGTTAACCAATTTGACTTTGCCTCTTGTGATATTAAACAAAATTCCATTGGAATGTGCGACCATATCAGTCAGGACCCTCATTTAGTGATAGAAATCTTACTTCAGCAGTCTTAGACACAAATGTTCAATACATTTTTAAAAATAAAGGGAATATATGGGATCACACAATTAAGAACTCCTGATCCTGGGCTGATATTTGTTATGGCAGCATCCAGAGTCTCACTTTCTGACCAGTTTTTCCTCATTCATTGGCTCTTTCTTAGGACAGTATTTCACAAAATGGCATGAGAAGCTCCTGGCTCCTGTGTTCCCAATGTAATAAAATCAGGGAAAAACAAACACCTCCTTTTGTACAGTTCTAGCAAAGAGCCTAAGATGAGCGTGGCCATGCTGTGTGACGTGTTCATCTGCTCTGCTTTGCCTCAGTCATCAGGAGATCAGGGACACACAGGGAGCGGGGGTGGTGCCAGCCAACCAGATGTCCTGGGGGTGAAGGTCATTGATTTCTCAATAATTAGGACTAGTATTTCCAAAATAAATAAGAAAGGATACTGGACAGGTAATAATCTCAGAGATTATTTAATATTGTTCTGATACTCTCTACTTACTACTTAGGAAGTCTATGAAATTATTTGTTCTGATGCAGTGTGTTATAGCAGTTACTGTTCTAAACTGTGACATAAAGGAAAGATTTCATTTTCCCTGTCTGGTTAATTGTATTTGTTTTCAAAACATCCTGATGTATTTGAATTGAAAAGAGCTAGAAAAAGTTTACCTTTCCTGGGTGGAACTTTTTTCTTAGTGCCTGTTTCTTTTTCTTTGAGATTTCCTTTATGATTCTCTTCTTTCTTTTCTTCCCTTCAATTCATCCATGAGGCCGGTGCAGGAAGCCTGGCCCTGAGTATTCATTCCAGTAAGTAAAGCTTCCGCCTCGAAAGGCTCGAGGTTGAGATAGACAGGCAGGATCTCAGAGAAGGGAGATATGGATAGAGTGACTGAGGCTACTGTTTAGGCTTAAGAAGAAATTTCTTCTTGGATGTTTGGTTGTTTATTTGTTTTCCTGTACTACTCACATCATCAGAGTGGTAAGATTAAAAGCCAAAGTCAACAAAATAGGAGAAAGTCCAGGGAAAAGCAGCTTGGAGAATAAGGTATTCAACCTCCAGAATATGTGAAAGGCATTGTGGAATCGTGTGCTATTAAGATTACAAAAACAGATTGCACAGCTCTGGTGTCTTAGTCCATTAGAGCTGCTATAACAAAATACTATAAACTGGGTGGCTTATAAACAAGAGAAATGTATTTCTCTCCGTTTTGGTGACTGAGAAGTCTAAGATCAAGGTACCGGCAAATTCAGTGTCTGGTGAGGGCTCATTTCTCTCATAGAAGCCTTCCAGCGGTGTCCAAGGAGCTCCCGAGGGTCTCTTTGTTAAGTGCGCTAATCTCATTCATGAGGGTTCCATCCTCATAACATCATGACCCCCAAAAGGCCTCACTTCCTAATACTAATGCCTTGGAGGAGTAGGATTTCCACATATGAATTTTGGAGGGGCACAAATATTGAGACAATAGCACCTAGATACTAATGAAGTCTGTCCTGTGTGTTTATCTCCTTTTACCACTTGTGTGACCAGAAGAAGACTGGTGGAGATTCAGAGCTCGTATTTGAGATTATCATATCCTCTTTGATGATGGAAATATTAGTCATATAAGTTCTTCTTTATGTAGTTTTACAAAATATCTCTTTGGAAAGAACTAGAATACATGAAAAGGTAGTGAGACTTGGTTTCTGTGTCACTATACTCCATGAATGTGATTACTGAAACAGGTATTCCTAAATTCTTTTCCCTCTTGGAGCAGGCAGCTACCGAATCTCAAGACATATGTGTTTTATAGGTCTTGAGTATTTGCATACACGCCAAAAATTAGGTCACAGGGAAATGGCATGAAAAAAACAAAAGCACAGTTTAAATTTCCAATAACCAGACCAAGCTATCAAAACTGTTTTTTTAAATTATAATCAGGGTAAGAGATTATATGTTTTAAAAGTTTGGTATTTTTTAAAAACAAGTGATCAAAATTATGTATTAAAAATAAGAGACCACAGGTTATAAAAGGAGAATTATCCTTAAATATAAAGAACTTTTTAAAAAGTACAAATAAATCAGGGTGTCTATTAAGAATTCAATTTGCTTTGTGGCTTCTTGAACAATTTAAAAGGGAACTTTTTTATGGAGAAAAGGAAATTAGTGGTGATTTTTAAAAAAATAAAATTTAAAACATATTTCCTGACATTTTTGTCATATTTTGAAAGAATTCTATTTGTATGATATTAAGCATTTTAATCCTCTTTGCTTATTTTACATTCCATTTTTAGCAAACCAGGCAAACAATGTTTTTGTTAGTGGTCATTAATCTACACATCCTGTTTGTGTTTTAATTTAAACTGTTCTCATGGGGTTAAGCAGTATTTCTCTAATTCCTATTTTAGTTTATGAGTGAGTCAGAAAATATTTACTATGCCGAAATAGGTATAAGAATAACAATTGTTGTAGTCCTTAAATAATCAATAATTGTCATCTATTGTATTAGCCCATTTTTACAGTGCTATAAAGTATACCTGAGACTGGGTAATTTATAAAGGAAAGAGGTTTAATTGACTCACAGTTCTGCATACCTGGGGAAGCCTCAGGAAACTTACAATCCTGGTGGAAGGTGAAGGAGAAGCAAGTATATTCTTCACGAGGTGGCAGGAGAGACAAACAGTGAGAGACTGAAGAAGTGCCACACTTTAAAACCATCAGGTCTCCTGATAACTCTCTGGCTATCAGGAGAATGGCATGGGGGAATCCACCTGATTGATTCAATCATCTCTCCACTACAATTTGAGATGAGATTTGGATGGGGGCACAGAGCCAAACCATGTCACCTACATTTCATGAAAATCTTGTTAGTATAAATATATCAACACTTAAGCACTCTTCGTTAGTAAAACATGGATTTTTTAGTAAAGTATGTAGACACATCATAAGGCAAATAATTGCTATACTAATACTAGCTAGCATTTCTCTAACACCTTTTTATATGACAGACACTATTCTAAATGTTCTGTATGTGAACCTATTTAATCCTCAAGGCAACTTAATGAAGTAGTTGTGACTATTATCCAGATTTTATGATGAAGAAACTGAGCACAAAAAGTTTAAGCACGGGCCAAAAGTCATGCAACTATGTAAAATCCTACCATTTTATTTGCCATACTTTATTATTTTCTAAAGTTGTTTCGAGCATGCATTAGAAGGATGCTTAAAATTAAAGTGTTATTTTTATGACAATGTTTGTAATTAATATATATCAATTATATGACACAAAATATACTAAATTTGCTTTCTAAGAATAAGAAAACTTCCTAAAATTAAGAAAAATAAGGAAAAAAAACAAGTACTACCATGTGTCACTTAGTCATGAGGATACATTCTGAGAAATGTCTTGTTAGGCAACATAGTGTACAAAATAGTGTGTACTTAGTGCAAACCTAGATGGTACAGCCTACTACACACTGAGGCTACATGTGTATATTGTCCATTGCTCCCAGACTACAAACCTGTACAGCATGTTACTGTACTAAATGTTGTAGGCAATTGTATCACATTGTTATTTGTATATCTAAACATATGTAAACATAGAAAAGGTACATTAAGTATAAAGTATAGAGGATAAAAAATGTTACACCTCTAACAGGGCACCTACCATAAACAGACTTTGAGGAACGTGAAGTTCCTCTGGATAAGTCAGTGAGTGACTAGCCAGTGAATATGAAGGCATAGGGTATTACTGTACAATACTGTAGACAACACTGTACATTTAGGCTATACTAAGTTCATTAATATTTTTCTTTAATATTAAATTAACTTAGCTACTATAACATTTTTTGTTTATAATGAACTTTTTAAAACTTTTAACTCTTGTAATAACACTTAATACATGAACACATTAATAGCTGTACAAAAATATTTTCTTTATGTCCTTATAAGCTTTTTTCCATTTTTAATTTTACTTTTAAAACTGTTTTTGCTAAAAACTAGAAAACAAAAACACACATTAGCCTGAGACTACACAGGGTCAGGATCATCAATACTACTGTCTTCTACCTCCATATCTTGTCCCACTGGAAAGTCTTCAGTAGCAATAACAGGCATGGAGCTGCCATCTCCTCTGATAACAATGCCTTCTTCTGGACACCTCCTGAAGCTCCTGCCTGAGGCTGTTGTACAGTTAATGCTTTTCTTTTTAATTAGTAGAGGTACACTCTAAAATAACAGTAAAAAGTATAGTAAATACATAAACCAGTAACATGGTCATTTATTATCAAGTATTATGTATTGTACATAATAGTGTGTACCACTTATACATGCCTGGCAGCCCACTTGGTTTATTTATACCAGCATCACCACAAACATGGGAGCAATGCATTGAACTGTGTAGGACGTTACCATGGCGACTGTGTCACTAAGTGATAGAAAATTTTCAGCTCTCTTATAATCTTATAGTACCATTGTATATGGAGTACATTGTTGACCAAAATGTCATTATATAGTTCATGACTATGTTAAATATTTCCACAGATATACACATAAGTGATTTATCAAGCTTAGAGTTAAAATAATCTCATTTAATGAGGAACCTATAATCATGCAACAGACATTTGTTAGGTATCTCTTCTATTCATACTTATTTTTGGATAAAGCCCATATTTGAAGCCATGGTGTATTATTGCATTAATTTGGTGCAAAAGTAATTGTCATTTTTGCCATTACTTTCAACGGCAAGTTGGAACCATTGTAGATGGAACAATTATGCTTAATGGTTTTTTTTTTCTTTTTCTTCTTTGTTTCCCACTGTTCCTTTATATTTATGCAGTATGTATTTTATATTTACACTCCTTTTCTGATATTACAACTCTTAGGTAATCAAAAGTTCTTTGGTTATAAAAATGCCCACTTCCATGTTATAGTTAAAACATTAGCTACTTTGAAGATAGGGTTCACCCGTTCTCCTTGTTCAGACCTGCTGCAGAGGGGGAAGCTGGCAGTCAGAGTCAAGTGTGCAGCTGACACTTCTCTTTACTTTGTAATTCTTTTACTTTCCTGCATAGCAACGAGGTTTCTTCCCCCATAAAGGCCAGCATCCAGGGAGCGAGGGGAGGGGCTTGTGTCCTACTCCTCTGGGTCTGAAAACAGTGTGAAGCTGACCACTTTTCTCCTGTGAATCCTTTCTTGTCTTCATTCTTTACCTTTGGAGTCAAAGATGCTCCCTTTTCTGGCCTCTCCCTTGCTTCTTAGGCCCTGCACATCTGACAGCATTAGTAGTTTTTCTACTCAAGTCTGTTTGCCCTTTGAGCATTCCTCCTGAACACACAGACACATGCCCCTTCAGTAACTGAAGCTGGGAGTGTGGACCTCCCTTGATCAATCTCACTTTCTTTGGTTCATCCATCAATAGCTGTCTTGCCTTTTCCTCACCTGTTAGA
The DNA here is from genome assembly GCF_002776525.5 of Piliocolobus tephrosceles. Classification (NCBI taxonomy): domain Eukaryota; kingdom Metazoa; phylum Chordata; class Mammalia; order Primates; family Cercopithecidae; genus Piliocolobus; species Piliocolobus tephrosceles. Next base: position 51,156,853 of record NC_045452.1, read on the forward strand.
TATGATAGGCAGAGCCCAACATCAATTGACCTCATCTAGCAATTTTGGGGAAACACTTCTCAAGCTCTCTGAGTTGTCCCATTGACGATACTCTCATTAGGCTTGAGGCAAAAATGGCCACCTTTCACATCTCCTGCATTGGACAGAACTCTCTGAAGAAAATTTCTCAAAGTTCAACTCTCTCTTATAAAAGCGAGGACAAAAGTTGTTACCAGGTTCAGCCAACTACTTTGTAAGCTCTACATAGAATCTAGGAAGTTCTTTGCAATGACATATTGCTTCCTGGTATCTCAGCAAGGTATTTTAACATCATGCTGTATTTACAGCATAATGTTCAGGGTATGGGGCCACCAAAATGATATATATATATATTTGCCAGTGTTTAGGCTGAGCCCTAGACCAATCACATTGGTGCAGGTATGGCTTAGCAAGCTCCCGCCCCCACACCGCCACTCCCACCCCCTAGCTTAGCTTTACATACTGGCCTCCAATTATTACCACTCTCTGGAGCATGCAACTTGACTGGGAGCAGCACTTAATCAGCATCTGCTCACTGAGTAGTGCAGCATATGTAGCAATAGTATTGATTAACTTTAAAGTGAATTCATCTTACATAGATAAGTCGGTGAGAAACAATGGAATTTTTAAAATTCAACCAAAAATATGAAAGCAGCTTTCAACTCTCATAGTATCTTCTGAAATGTGACCATGAAGACTAGTTATAGAAATTCAAACCAACCCAAACTGAGCCTTTCTTCCCAAAATAGCATTGCTAGTATGCTTGTGTGTATGCGTATGAGTGTATATCTAAGTGTAGGAGAAGGAAGACACTTAACCAATCACATGAAGTATTAGTTGGAACCATCAAGCACATTTTAATTAAAGGACTGAATCCCAGCTCAGACTTACTTAATCTAAGGGCCAATAATACTCTATTGCTGAGTAATCCAAATGTGGCTCTTCAACCTGGTTAGAAGCAGCAGCAGGACAGATAATATTGGGTTTCTTCTATTCTTCCTGACTTCTGTTCACCCTTTCTTATCTCTAATCTTCTTATCAGTTGTCCTCCCAGGATTTCTTTCTTGTGGGTGTCGTTTTTGCAGCATAAAAGCCCCAGGGGAAGAGGTAGCAGTCACAAAATAAATCCTAGGGAGGAGTTATCAGCCTGCAGGCTCTGTTTGGCCAGGCAGGGGACATGTACCAACATTGTGCTGGAAATACTCCAAGTACTCTAGAGTAGAGGAGGAGTGTGCTAGGGAAAGTGTATCAGTTTGCAACGGTTACCATGACAGAGTACCATAAACTGAGTGGCTTCAACAAAAATGTGTGAAATGTATGGTCTTAGAGTTCTGGAAGCTGGAAGTCCAAAATGAAGGTGTCAGCAGGCTTGGTTCCTTCTGAGGTCTGTGAGGGAGTGAGCTGTTTGAGACCGCTCTTTTTGGCTTATAGATGACTATCTTCTCCCTGTGTTGCTTCGTATTATCTTACCTCTGTGGGTGCCTGTCTCTTTGTCCAAAATTCCCCTTTTTATAAGACAGAAAATTCCCCTTTTATAAGTCATGTTCAATAAAAACCCACCCTAGTAATCTCATTTTAACTTGATTACCTCTGTAGAGATCCTACCTCCACATAAAATCACATTCTGAGGTACTGGGAGTTAGGACTCCAGCATATCTTTTTAGGTGTACGCATTTCAACCTACAACACACTATAACTTAAAAAGGGGAGTCAGAATTGACCATATGAGGACAGATCTCAACTATCATACTCCACTCTACACACAATTACAGAATGGCAAATGTGCAAATGAAAGCAAATAAGGAAGTGGTGATCATTCATTTTCTCTCTCTCTCCCTAAATATATACACAATCAGACTTGCCTCATTGTTGAACTTATAAAATGTAGATGGTTCCCAACTTAGGATGGTTCAATTTATAATATCTTGACTTTGTGATGAGTTTGTTGCCATTAAATGCATTTTCAACGTATCAGTTTATTGAAAGCAATTTCATCATAAGTAGAGGACCATACATATCTATGCATATATATGTATACACGCATATGTATAACATAACAAACTTCTTTTATTTTTGTGTATCTTTTTTTTTTTGAGACAGAGGCTCATTCTGTCTACCAGGTTGGAGTGCAGTGGTACAATCTTGGCTCACTGCAATCACTGCCTTCTGAGTTCAAGCGATTCTCCCGTCTCAGGCTCCAGAGAAGCTGGGACGGCAGGTGCCCAACACAACACCTGGCTAATTTTTGTATTTTTAGTGAAGATGGTGTTTCTTTTGTATTTTTAGTAGAGATGGTGTTTCACCATGTTGGCCAGGCTGGTCTCGAGCTCCTGACCTCAAGTGATCTGCCTGCCTCAGCCTCCCAAAGTGCTGGGATTACAGGCATAAGCCACTACACCTGGCCCATTTTTATATGCCTTTTATGGTTTCTAGTCCTAAGAAAATCTTTTATTTTTCAGTGTTCTATATATATATATATATATATATATATATATATCTCCTCTACAATTTTTGCCTCTGTTTATTTTAAATGTTCTTCTTCAGACTTTGAAAACTATTCAAAAGCAGTAGTTCATTATAAGTATTTGTATAACAAAATAATCTTACAGCATTCGTTCTAATCAAATCAATTGTTTATGAAGAAAATAGCAGTATGCATTTCTTCCCCATATCCATCTAAACATTTGTTCAACAGTTTCTAAATTAGAGAGGAATTAGCACCTCAACTGAAGCATGCAATTACATCAATAAAATTGAAGAAATTTATTTCAGGAAATCTTACAAAGCATATTGAATAGTGCAGTATATTTGTTAGTATGTGTTACTCTTTTCTATTAATTCCTTAACTATGAAGTCCAGACCTTCTTTATCAGAGGCAAGTCATTGAACTTTACTTTGCCCTTAACAGCTCCCCAGGAAATATTTTCATGAATGAATGAAAGAAATGACAAGTCATTCATCAAGTAAAATGAAACAGCATTCTTATCTTTATTTTTTCCTAAAAGAAAAACAAGGTAATTAAGAGACAATTGAGAAATATACACATATGCACAGAGTTTAGAACTTATTTGCCATTAAGGTAAATCACATCTTATTCCGAAGAAACTTCTGGGCATTTTTCTTGTTGTAGTTGCTGTTTGTTTCATTTTGTTTTTGAATAAGGAACTCAAACAATATGTGTTGAATTGAAACTTAGCCATTTTCTGATACGTCTAAAGTATAATTTAAACATAATGTATATGGAATGGTGGAATGGCTTGCTTCAAATGTAGTAGTTGTATGCCTACAGACTTAAAAAAATTATTATTGGAAATTGCCTTTCCAAATAAAACTGTTTCAAACAAAATTTCCTCTGGAGCTGATATGAATTATTAGGTGCCAGAAGATGTGCCCGCCCAGCATGTGGTGATGTTCATCTAATTTCCAGATGTTCATATCATCCGTCCTTACACAAAACAGCCCCAGGAAAAGGACCATGTCAAAGATTGGAAAAGCAAATATCCAGGCATCCAGGCTCTAGCACTATCTACTCGTAGACTAAAACAAGTTGGAATGGGTGATCCCACGCTCCATTTTTTCCCTCTGAGATTCTATAATCCTCTTGATTTCAAGTCCACTGTTAAAGTCTGTGCTATGCACATGCTTTTGTTGTCCTGTAATTAACATTATTGTCATAATCTGGGATTAATGATGAGTTCCACCCTCAAAATGCCTTGCATTATGCTTTAGCAGTTTCAATGTATCTAAACTTTTATTTTCTGGAGTCAGTTTTATTATTTTAATCTAGAAGGCTATTACATTGTATGAAATATAAAGGAGCCATTACCCCCCTCTGTGGGAAGAACACGATGAAAGATAAGAGACTCAGCCTGCTTCTAAAACATTTCATGAGTTCACTAAAGGTGATATATTAAAAACACATGAGCCTAGAATTCACAGAGATCTGAGACCCAGATTCCAGTCACACTATCTTCTAGTATATATCATTTTAGAGCCAAACAGCGAACATTTTGCAGGACAGAATTCCCCTTAGTAAAATAGAGATTAAAATAACTATTCACATTGTGATGAAAAGAATTATATACAATGGCAGAAAGGGGTCTGGCTCATAATACTTTTCTAAATGTCCATCCTTTCATTTGCCTTACAAAACAAAAGAAAATTATCCTAGTAAGAGTAAGAAAACGTATTAGTGATGCTTATATAGACTTTCATTTACTCTGTCAACCTTTACATGCTTTGATTTTTAATCACAACTTTGAAGTCTTGCACAATTAATACTATTATGGAAGAGTGAAGAATGAATAAAACATAGAAAAAAGTAATGAATGGCCAGGCGCGGTGGCTCAAGCCTGTAATCCCAGTACTTTGGGAGGCCGAGACGGGCGGATCACGAGGTCAGGAGATCGAAACCATCCTGACTAACATGGTGAAACCCCGTCTCTACTAAGAAATACAAAAAACTAGCCGGGCGAGGTGGTGGGCGCTTGTAGTCCCAGCTACTCCGGAGGCTGAGGCAGGAGAATGGCGTAAACCTGGAAGGCGGAACTTGCAGTGAGCTGAGATCCGGCCACTGCACTGCAGCACGGGCGACAGAGCGCGACTCCGTCTCAAAAAAAAAAAAAAGAAAAGAAAAAAGAAAAAAGTAATGAAGACCTTCAATTAAGTCCAATACATGTTGAAAAAATTCGAATTGGGGAAAAATTTATGTATTGTAGTAAATTGTAAAACATAGTTTTGCTACGATTCTGTTTATATTAAATACTTAGAGAATATGGCCTTGATCTGGGTGTCAATGCCATTCTTAATTTATTATAGAAAAATCAGCATAGATTATTAACAAATGATTTGATACATCTTATGTAGGTGTTGTTCGTCTTTGGATTTACAAATTTAGTACTCACCTATGAAATTATTCCTTGAAAAAATATAAAATTTATCTATATATCTTCACAAACTAAACAACTTATAGAAAATTTAAAGACAAATCTAACACATTAAAGAAATTCTGTTTTAATACTTTATAAAACATGGAACACCCAATGTCAAATAACACAACCTTAATGCAATAAATCGAATGTTTGTATGTCCTCCAAACTCATACACTAAAATAAAACCTGAGTCCAAGTGTGATGGTATTTAGATGTGGGGACTTAGGGAGGTGATTAGGTGATGGGGTGGAGCTCTCACGAATAGGACTACTTATAAAAGGGACCATAGAGAGTTCCCTTGTCCCTTACACTATGTGGAGACATAGTGAGAAGATAGGAACCAAAGGCACCAAAGGCACCAAATTTGACGGCACCTTGATTTGGACTTTTCAACTTCCTAAAATGTGAGAAATAAATTTCTGTTGTTTTTAATCTGATAGACTACGAAAATTACTATAGTAAATATCTGTTGAATCTATATTACTAAATAAATACATTACTAAATTAATATAATAAATCATTTTAAACAGTTTCAACTGATTAATACTTTAAAATTGTTTAAAAGAATACACATTTGAAAATTTTATTACTCTACTGTACTTATGGGAAATTTTTTTAAAAGATATTATTGGAAAGTGTATGCAAATTGTACCCCACAATATAAATTAAAATGTGAAGACATATCTTGGCAATTACAATATTTAAGGCCGAAAGTGACTTGAGGCATTTATTTTACCATTTAGTGAAAGAAGAGATACGGAGAGAAAAATCATCTTTTTTCTCCCCAGTAAGTCTATTTCATACCAAGCTTCTAGCCAAATCATTTTCCTTTACTTAATTTTTTGCTAATCTTTCATTCTCTTAAAAATCGTGAAGACTGATAAAATTCCTAAAGAGTAGAAATCAATTTAATTATTGTAATATGGAGATACTCAAGATTATCAAATATGTGGTATCGGATTTAAGCAATATCTTTTAAATACAAATGCTATAATTGATGCATAATTAAGAATGATTAAAAGTAGAATTGTTAAGATGATGCAGTCTATTTCAGCTGCTATAATTCATAACCTTAATTTAAAAAGTGCAATATCAGTGTGACCGAATTATTAAAAATTCACTTCTGCATACAGACATATCTTTAATAATAGATTTTCTGGTAAATACCTTAATCCCTCTGGTTGTAGCTAAAAAAATTAATATTTCACATCATTGCTGTTTACAGCCCAACTTTTAGAAAGATTTCATAATAAATTGCCATATTGGGCCAACGAAATGGCTTGTCTAACCAAGTGTTCTGTTTCTGAATGACACCAAAGGACATTTAATTAAGATGGTATTAAAATTGGCCATATAATTTTTCCCTGGAGAATCCTACTGTTTATATTTTTTCATCCAAAAATAAATTTTCTCTTATGTTTACTTTTGCTTAAGCCAGTGTCTTAATCATGTCAAAATATTTTTCATAATCTTGTGATTTTGCTTTAAAAAACACTTGTGTATGCACACAATACAGATACATACTTACTCTTCTTTTCTCACACATTTTGCCCATTTAAAAATATGCAGACAGACCAGCATGAGTTTTCCATGTGTATATGACCATGACTTATATTTGCTTTAGTATTTTTAAAAATCCCTAATTAAGAGTCTCAATGCTACTGCTGGGAACAAGCAGAAGAACAGTCACCCCGTAGTTTCTACTGACTAGGAAAAGGCAGATGGGTAGAATGAAGCTGGTGCCTTTTTAAATAGATGGCAAGGATGGGGAAAAGGGCCCCTAAAGGCTGTCACTGGGAGCACATTCCTGAAGGACATGTTGAAAGATGATTAAGTGTTCATCCAGTAAATAAGCAGTGCAAATTCCGATGGAGATTGCAACCTGAGCAATTTCATGAAACTCGAGGTGTGTTCAGGGAAGTAGAAAATGTTTATAGTATGATTGGTGTATAATGTGCATTTGAGATGTTGATATACTTTGCCTTTGTGTTCCCATCCCAGTCTCATCTTGCAACTGTAATCCTCAGTGTTAAAGAAGGTACTTTGTGGGGCGTGATTAGATCATGGGGGCAATTCCTCCATGCTGTTCTCATGACAGTGAGTGAGTTCTCAGGACATCTGATGGTTTAAAAGTGTTTGGCAGATCCCCACCCCCCTCCCCTCTCTCTCTGTCTCTCTCTCTGTCTCCTGCCACTATGTGTGATGTGCCTTGCTTCCCCTTTGCCTTCAGCCATGACCGTAAGTTTTTGGAGGCCTCCCGAGTCATGTGGAACTGTGAGTCAGTTAAACCTCTTTTGTTTATAAATTACTCAGTCTCATGTAGTTCTGCATAGCAGTGTGAAAATGAGCTAATACAGATGTGTAACTGGAAATGTAGGCTAGATAATAACATTATTCAGATGCCATCCCTACCAACATTTATCAAATTTTTAAAATTGAAAATTCTAGTAAAAAATGCATTTGACTTTGTAAGCCAGGACTTATATACATATAGCTCTCTCTACAGCCAGAAACTCCTTGCTTTCTATAGTTCTGATAGACACAGATTTCAAATATCAGGCCTTATTTAGTTAAATAATATCAGTTCCCTGGCAAGAAGGTTCAAATTTTAATTACCAGGGTATATTACCTGGAGGAAGTTGCTTAAAGGACAAACTTTACTGCTAGCCCTACAGTGCGCAAATCACTGTACATCATTACCAGTGACCAATCATTGTGTCATTTCACAGAAATGTATTACACAGAAATGTAATAATTTTTACATGCATTTGTTTTCTATTGCTGCCATTGAAGTTACCAAAATATTAGTCATATAAAACTACAATTTATTACCTTGTTGTTCTATAGGTCAGAAGTCTGACAAAAATTTCTCTGAGCTAAAATCCAGGTATTAGTCTGACTGCATTTCTTCAGAAGACCTAGGGGAAAATCTCTTTCCTACCTTTTCCAGCTGCTAGAAACTAACCACATTTCCTGGCTTGTGGCCCCTTCCGTCTTTAAAGCAACCAACGCTGAATAGAGTTCTTCCCACACTGTGATCTTTCTGGTTCACTGATAGCAGGAAAGGTTTTCTGCTTAGTAGGACTCCTGTGATGAGATTGGGACCACCTTGACAATAATCTACTCATATCAAATTATTTAATCTTAATCATACCTGCCATATACATCAACCTAGGTATAGGTTCTGGGAACTAGGACATGGACATCATTGGGGATTATTACGCTAGATAGCACATTCCACTTTCTAGACTCTTAAGATTTAAGTCTATCTCACCTACAAAATTCATTAACCTAAACCAAGTTTCCCAGAATTGCGGACTTACTACAGCACCAACTCAACATCCAAAATGTCACCTCACCTACTCAAAAGCCTCAAATCACATAACCTAAATTATTGAATTTATGCATGAGAAAAACTCTGGGTAGAATCCATTCTGAGATACAATTTCTCTTTATTGTGGATCTTTGGAAATGAAAAAATAAGTTACCTGTTTCTGAAATATGATGGTAGGACAGGCATAGAATAATAGTTACATACATTCCTGTTTTCAAGAGGGAGAAAACTGCAGGTAAAAAAACAATCACTTGTCCCAAGCCATTTCTAGATTCTGCTGGAGAAACTCCATTAGGTTCCTAGATCCGAGGCTAATACGATGTTGCTTTCCGCTTTTCCTTCTAAACCTGTGGTTTTCTCCTCTGAGTCCTTTCATGTGTATGCAAAGTGGCAGATCTTTGCAACTGAGTAGTAGTTGCGTAAGCTTCTTTCCTGCCAGAAGTTTGGAGGTTTAATAGTCTTCTTTCATTTCATATTTTCTCTATGCCTTTCAGTACAAACTGACAGTGTTTCTCCTGATATAAAATTCTCAAGAACCAAGTGGGTCTCCCATGCATGCCACAGGGGTTCACTCCATAAAATGAAGCTCTTTCAGAGATCTTTCTTAGATAATCAGTCTTCTGTTTTTGCCTTCTGCTGAGATATGTGAGGGACAGTAACCTTAAGCTTCCTAGATGCCCTTTGGTTTGATTGAGGAAATCTAATCTCTTCAAAGAACCTTTTATATTGAGTACTTTTGATCTTTTTGAGGCATTAGCAAATTGCTGAGGTATAAAAACAGAAGGTTATTACAGCCATGTCCTAGGCTTTTTCTTTAGATTATCTATCCCTGTTACTGAATGTATTATTTTTAATATCTTTTGCAATCTGAATAAACTGAGAATTTCCAAAATCATTATGTCTTGGTTTCTTTTTGTTTAAACTGCTCTTCTCTCAATTTATCTCTTTCTCATTGCATTTTACTATGAGAAGAAGCAAGAAGCCAGGCTTCTTCTTCAACCCTTTGCTTGGAAATGTCCTTACTTACATATTCAATTTCATCATTTACAAGTTCTATTTTTCACCTGAATGTAGGACAACTCTGCTAAGTTTCTACCACTATATAATATGGAGATTCTTTCCTCAAGTTTTTAATATGTGTTTTTTATTTCCTTCTAAACCTTCACCAACAGCACTTTTTATGTCTCTATTTTTACCAAGTCTGTTCATGATGAGTCATGTATGCTCTAACGCAGTTTATGCCTTCTCTACCGTGGTCTTCTCTTCACTTTTGTCTAAGTCCTTTCTAGCAGAATCATTAACAACCACATTTCTACTAACAATGTGTTCAAAACAATGTAAGTTTTTCTAGCATGACCTTCAATGTTCTCTTAGCCTTACTCATTGCCAAATTCCAAAGCCACTTTGACATTTTATAGATTCTTGTTACAGCAGTATATAACTCTCAGACGTCAAAATTTGTATGAGTTTCCTATTGTTGCCATAACAAATTACCACACATGCATGCAGTGACTTTAAAAACACAAATAGCTGGCAACACCTTCTTCTTAGCAATGCTCCCTAAACAGAATGGACACTATTCCCTCAAGTTTCAGCTGAAGTTCACCTGCTCCAAGGGACAGAAGCAACAGTGATTTTCTCTTCTGTCCACATTATGCTCATTAACTGCATGACAGATTGCTATTTGCCATGGGTTCTGCTGCGTCGTTAGTTACTTATATTCATAATATGTGAAGTTATGTTAAGAATACAATTAGATGGTTGAGGACAGGAACTTCTGGCATTCCTAGAATTTATGGGTGTTCTTATATGGTAGCCACTCTGAATCCATTTGTGATAATGATGAAAAACATGACAGGTAGCTGGATAGTTAATGTAGGAAACTTTGCTTTATGAAATAAAATTTTGAGAAAGCTAAATATATTTTCCTAACATTGGATTGCTAATGTGTGTTTTATGTAACAACTTATTAATCTCTAATTTTTAGTAAGTACAGCTATTATTTATAAAATATTTTAGCTTATAAATAATTTTAACACAATATCATTTGATCTCAAACATGTAAAAATACTTATTACGCAAAGGAGAAACACAGAGTTACCACTTGATTTCAGTTGTGTTTGCTGACTGACATAAGGTCAAAGAATACATTAGTAGCACAACTGAAACATATAAATCTGTGGTATATGATTCTAAAACCTGCATTTTTCCCACTATGCTATATGTACATTCTTATTACATGAATTTAGAATACATTTAATAACCAACACACATACTATTTATTCAACAGCAGTTAAGTTCTTAAGAAATAACGATGGCACAAAAATAAATGTTTAATCTTGCCTAATTCTTAATGTAATCAGTGAAAATAAAATAATATTGTATTTGACAGAGAGGGCAATTCTTCAAATTTTAAAAGAAGTTCACATCATGAGTAGTTCAGATAAATAACTACACTGAAAAAACACTGACCATAATGATTTATTGTTAGCAAGCTTTATATTCTTTTGAAGTTCTTCTAGAGGCAGACAATCAACCACAGGATTTTATCTAACAATAGCAAAAGTGTTCCCAAAACATAAAAAGTAGTTGCTGTATTGAAAAGTATATTATAGGACAGTAATAATTAAATGGATGATAAGGAGACCTTGTTACAGGTGCTTCATACCACTTCAAAAACAGCAAAGGAAAAAAATCGATATTAACATGTACCAATTATAATGCATTGTTATGAAATACTTAAAATGGGGAATCCAAGAGGACATAGTTTTTAGCTCATCCACATACTAGAAGTTTAGAGAAACTCAGAATTTCTTATTTCTTTTTCCTCCTTAGCATAAAAGCTTTGCTAATAAAAATAAATATATATATCAGAATTTTAGTGTTTGATCCTGTGATCAATTGTAACCGTGTCTCAAAAAACTCTCTCATAGATTCCATCTTTCCCAAATCTTCTGATCATAACACAAACTGCCACAAAGACTTCTCTTGTAAGAGAATATGCTGGCCATAAGGCAGCAAAGTGAACTTGCACTTTTACTTCTTATAAATTAATGCCTTTGCATTGACTTCTATAAAATAATCTCTCCTGAATTTTTTTGCTTAGTCAACTTACTGCCTGCAAGCAACAGAAATTGTCTCTGGTTAACTTTTGCAGCACAATTAAAAATTGTATGAAGAAGCATGCAAAATTTTTACGAGGCTGAACCAGCCTCATAAAATGGTCAATGATTAAGAGAATTTATGTAGGACACTTCTCTTGGATTCCTGCTGGCACCACAAGACTGTCGATGCTGTCAGCACTGCTGTGCTGTGAATCATTCTTCGTTGCTCATGTTCTCTGTGTTCCCTATTCGCGATTCAAAGCCTTAGGCAGGAACATCTTATTGGCCAAGTCTGTCAGGAGGTAATGAGAGTAAATATCTCAGAAAGAGAAAGTTCGTTTGGATGCTGAGTGGCCAAAAAATGACAATTTTCCATGAAAGTAAGGTCGATCTTATGTAAAGTAGTAACAACCATCAAGTGTCTGGATTTAAAAGGTTGAGGACCAGACATTTTCCTTTCATTTTTTATTTTCATCAAATGACAAGTTCCCAGCGATGGGAGGGATCTTAGATTTCATATAGTCTGATACTTCTCCAAGCCTCGATTGAGCAAGCAAAGGGCAGTAACAACAAATAATTCCCCTTTGATAGTCTATTTTATCTATTTATTTATTTTAGGTGAGGGGATGATTCCATCTTGAAAAAAACTTTCTTATGTTAAACTTTTATTCCTTAATATTACTTTTACTTCTCAGAGCTACAGAGGAAATAGATCTAATTACTCTAACCTAATCATCCTTTTGAATTTAACTTATGCATGGTTTTCATATCATTTGTGCAAGCTAATCAATCCCAATTTATGTAATGCTTTTCCTATGACATGATTTTGACTCAATATTTCTGCTTCTGCCATTCCTGTATTGCCTTTTTCACTCACACACACACACACCCCACCACCACCACCACGCACATTTACATGCACACCAATATTTGCAATACGAAGAAATGAAAATACCAACTGGAAAAGGTTTGACACGTACACAATGTAGAAGGGCTTACTTTCTTTCTCTCTCTCTCTCTTCACCGCCCCCCTCCCCACCGCCACCTCCTAGACTCCCTCTCTCCTTCCTTCCTTTTCTTTCTCTGTCACCAAGGCTGGAGGGCAGCGGTTGGTCTCAGTTCACTGCAACCTCTACCACTCAGGCTTAAGCGATCTTCCCGCCTCAACCTCCTGAGCAACTGGGACAACAGTCACATGCCACCATGCTTGGCTAATGTATTAGTCAGGGTTTTCTAGAGGGACAGAACTAATACAATATATGTATATGTGAAAGAGAGTTTATTAAGGAAATTTGACTCACACGATCATAAAGTCAAGTCCCATGAGAAGACGTCTGCCAGTTGAGGAGCAAGGAAGTCAGTGGTGGATCAGTCTGAGTCCCAAAACCTCAAAAGTAGAGAAGCCGACAGTGCAGCCTTTAGTCTGTAACCAAAGATGCAAGAGGCCCTGGCAAACCACTGGTGTCAGTCCATGAGTCCAAAAGCTGAAGAATGTAGAGTCTGATGTTTGAGGGCAGGAAGAATCCAGCACAGGAGAAAGATGAGGGCTGGAAGACTTAGCAGGTCTGCTCATTCCAACTTCTGCCTGCTTCATTCTAGCCACACTGGCAGCTGATTAGATGACGCCCACCCAGATTGAGGGTGTGTCTGCCTCTCCCAGTCCACTGACTCAAATGATAATCTCCTTTGGCAACACCCACACAGACACACCCAGGAACAAGACTTTGCATCCTCCAATCCAATCAAATTGACACTCAATACTAACCATCACAGTTACTTATTTAATTTGTTGCAGACACAAGTTCTCACTATATTGCCCAGGCTGTTCTCGAACTACTGGGCTCAAATGATCATCCCACCTGGGCCTCCCAAAATGCTGGGATTATAGGCATAAACCACCATGCCCAGCCTGAAATCCTATAGGTCTAGTAATACCTTAACATTATTTAGGTTTTCTTGAAGGCCATATGACACCATTCATTTCTTTTGGGCTTTTCCCCACATATTTTTAAGCGTTCTGTTCTTGAGTCATGTCTCTCATTTCCTGTATTTTATTTTTTTAAATCTCCATTTGTGGCGTGGACTGAACCTAGAAACTACATCGGTGGTGTGGTTAACGTTCTAGTCTTGGAAACTGAACTGCAGTCTAGCTTGGAGGCATTCTTTCCCCAAATACTGTCATCTAAAAGTATGTTAAGCAAATCATCCATATCTTTATTAGCTCTTGATTAAAAAAAAAAAAAATGAACAGGACAAGGTCAATCATAAAATCCTGGGACGTGTCCTTCAAAGTCCCTATTGGTTGACATTATAAAAGAATCTAATGGGCATCTTTTGGAAACAAAGATCCATCGTATTTTGTGTGTGGTGTTCTCAGCTGGTGGAGAGGTGTCAGTATCCCTGCAGAGATTTAAAATATACACGTTTCTTTTACAACCTAAAGATCAGAGAGCCTTCCTCAGAACCTTCGTGATTTATGCAGTGTGAGAAATGGGTTGGTATTCGATTATTTTCTGTCCTAACTCATTCATTCATTAATTCATTCATTTATTATATGCCAAGGCCTATCCCATAGTCAATATTATGTGGTTAAAGAAGGGTCATCTGGCCGGGCACAGAGGCTCATGTCTGTAATCCCAGCACTTTGGGAGGCCAAGGAGGGTGGATCATGAGGTCAAGAGTTCGAGAACAGCCTGGCCAATATGGTGAAACCCCGTCTCTACTAAAAGTACAAAAAAAAAAAACCCAAAAAACAAAAAACTAGCGAGGCATGGTGGCACATACCTGTAATCCCAGCTACTTGGGAGGTTGAGGCAGGAGAACTGCTTGAACCTGGGAGGCAGAGGTTGCAGTGAGCCGAGATTACACCATTGCACTCCAGCCTGGGCAACAGGACGAGACTCCGTCTCAAAGAAAAAAAAAAAAAAAGTCATTTTTTCACGAAATTGATATTTCTGTATGAAACTTCAAGAAAGAGTGAGGATTTCCCACTGATTCAGGGCTAGATCAATAATGCAAATTAAAAAGCGTTAAATGTGTATGATTGTTTCTCATCTAGATAAGGAAATATCTTTTTTCCACTTTAAGATCTCACTTTATATTATCCTGATCTTGATTAAAACATAGTTTTCTACAAACAAGAATATATTTCTCTACAGTGTAAAACTTCATGGCAAATACGGCAATACATAGCAAATGACCCTCAGATCCAGTATCGGAGAATATTAGGGAGTGGTGGGGACTGTGTTAAACAAAACACATTCTTTGCTTGTTGGAGAGAAACTACATAGATCCAGCCAATTGTTGTCATATGGGAATCTTAGCTCAGTATTGCCAGATTTTGTTGTTGTTGTTGTTGTTTTTTCCCAACAGAATCCGGAAATCTGGGTTTTATGTAAAACTTCCCAGTTTTAAATGTTGGTAATATTTTTTAAAACAGTATAAGAGCCAAATAAAACATATCTGTGGGCCAGGTTTAGCTTTCAAGTTGCTAGTATGTAACCTTTAGTCTAGAGGTATAGAGCTAGAGCCCAGCCACAATATCAGTCTGCCCAGTACTTGTTGCTTCCTGAGGACCTGTGGCTCCTAGCAGAAACAGAACATTAATACAACTTCCCTGCCACTCTGTCTTCGTCTATCCAGATTCCAGTGTTGGTAAGCCAATACACCCCTTGAGGATATCTCACTACACAGAATTTTCCCTTCTCCATCAGACCGTAAATTCTTGAGGGAAGAGAAAATTTATTTGTTTTACAAGCAAAATACACAGCAACTGGGGGCACATCAGCTACAGTAAATGAGCTTCACTTTTTCAACTTTTTTTTTTTTTTTTTTCTGGTCAGCATTGCATTCATAGTAAAATTTACAGCATTTCTTTCCCCAGACTCTAAGACATGACCCTCCTGAAACATGATTTTTTGTTTTAATATAAGAAGTGAAAGATGATTTTTGGCATTTTGGCCATGCAGTTCTCATGACTCAGAGGAAGAATTAAGTCTTCACTATTACATGCGTAGCATGGTGGCATGCAGAAAGGAATTAAGTGGCTTCAAGGTCAGTGATATAGTTTGAATATGTGTCCTCACCCAAATCTCATGTTGAAGTGTAATTCCCAATGTTGTGGTAGGTGATGGGATCATGGGGGTGAATTTCTCATGAATGGTTTAGCATCATCCTCTTTGTACTGTCCTTATGATAGTGAATGAGTTATCAGAAGATTATTTTGCTTAAAAGTACTTGGCACCTCCCCACTCTTGCTCTTGCTCCTGCTTTCACCATGTGATAGACACGCCTGCTCCCTTTTCACCTTCTGCCATGATTGGAGGCTTCCTGAGGCCTTTCCAGAAGCAGATGCTGTGATGTATTCTGTAAAGTCTGCATAATCATGAACCAATTGAACCTCTTGTCTTATAAATCACTCAGTCTCAGGTATTTCTTTATAGCAATGTTAGAATGGTCCAATACAGAAAATTGGTACTAAGTAGTGGGATATTGCTATAAAGATACCTGAAAATGTGGAAGCAACTTTGGAGTTGGGTAACAGGTAGAGGCTGGAAGAGTTTTGAGAGCTCAGAAGACAGGAAGATGAAGAAAACTTTAGAACATCTTAGACGTTGGTTAGTTGATTGTGACAGAAATGATAGTGATACAAACAGTGAAGTCCAGGCTACCAAGGTCTCAGATGGAAATAAAGAACTTACTGGAAACTAGAGCAGAGGTCACTTTTGTTATGCCTAAGTGAAGAACTTGGTTGCATTATGCCCCCGCCCTAGGGATCTGTGGAATTTTGAACTTGAAAGTAATGATTTAGGGTATCTGGCAGAAGAAATTTCTAAGCAGCAAAGCATTCAAGATGTAGTATGACTACTTCTGACAGCCTGTACTCATATGCAGGAGCAAATAAATGGCTTAAAGCTGGAACTTATATTTAAAATGGAAGCAAAGTGTAAAAGTTTGGAAATTTTGAAGTCTGGTCATATAGTAGAAAAGCAAATCTCATTTTCAGGAGAAAATTCAAGTAGGTTGCTGAGTGACCACTTGCTATAGAAATTTGCATTAGTGAAAAGAAAGCAAGAGCTGATAGCCAAGACAATGGGGGAAAAGGCCTGAAAGGTATTTCAGAGATCTAAGAGGCAGGTTCTTCCATCACAGGCCCTGAGGCCTAGGAGAAGACAGTGGTTTTGTGGGCCATGCCCAGAGCCCTGCATAGCCTTGGGACATGGCTCCTTGTATCCTGTCAGCTTTAGCTCCAGCAGTGGCTCAAAGTGGTCCAGGAACAGGTTAGGCCACAGCTCCAGAGGGTGCAAGCCATAAGTGTTGGTGACTTCTATATGGTGTTTACTCTGTGGGCGCACAGAGTGCAAGAGTGTTTGAGGCTTGGGAACCTCTGCATACATTTCCTAGGATGTATAGAGAAACGTAGGTGTCCAGGCAGAAGCCTGCTGAAGGGGCAGAGTCCTCATGGGAAACTTCTACTAGGGTAGTACAGAGGGAAGATGTGAGGTCAGATTCCCCACACAGAGTGCTCATTGGGAAACTGCCTGGTAGAGCTGTGGAAGAAGGTCACCATCCTCCAGACCGTGAAGATCCACTGGCAGTTTGTGCCCTCACTGTGGAAAAGCTGCAGGCACATAACAACCTGTGAGAGCAACTCTGGGGCAGAATCCCACAAATCCAGAAGGGTGGCACTGCCCACAACCGTAGGAGTGCACCCCTTGTATCAGGGCACCCTGGATGTGGGACATGTAGTCCAAGGAAGCTTATAGTAGAAAGCTTAGTTTGAAGCTTTAAGATTTAATGACTACTGTGCTGAGTTTCAAATTTGCATAAGGCCTGTAGCCCCTTTCTTTTAGCTGATTTCTCCCTTTTGGAATAAGAGTGTTTACCCAGAGCTTGTACCGTCATTGTGTCTTGGAAGTGACTAACTTTTATTATTATTATTATTATTTTTAATTTATATTTTATTTTTGTTTTACTGACTCATAGGTGGAAGGGACTTACCTTGTTTCAGATGAGACTTTGAACTTTGGTCTTTTGAGTTATTTCTGGAATGAGTTGAGATTTTGGGGGATGATTGGGAAGGCATGTTTGTATTCTGAAATGTAAGACAGACATGAGATTTGAGAGAGGCCATGGGAAGAATGATATAGTTTCAATCTGTGTTCACACCCACATCTCATGTTGAAATATAATCCCCAGTTTTGGAGGTGGGACCTGGTGGGAGGTGATGAGATTATGGTGGTGGATTTCTCGCAAGTGGTTTAGTACCATCCCCTTGGTACTGTCCTTGTGATAGTAAATCAGTTTCTTGAGAGAATTGGTTGTTTAAAAATGTTTGGCACTTTCCTGCTACTGCTCTTGCTCCTGCTTTCACCATGTGACAGGACTGTTCCCCCTTCGCCTTCTGGTATAATTGGAAGCTTCCGGAGGCCTCTCCTGAAGCAGATGCCACTGTTTTCTATGTATCCTGAAGAACCATGAACAAATTAAACCTATTTTCTTATGAATTACTCAGTCTCATGTATTTCTTTATAACAATGTGAGAATGGTCTAATACGGTCAATAACAGTTATTGAGCACCTATGAAATTCCCCAAAGCTATAGACACAGAAGCTAGCATATAGTTGTGGACAATATGTGTCTGAAAAAGTATCTCTCAAAAATGCCATCATGAATGAAGCGAGTGTCTGTCAAAATTGATACAGAGTTCTTCCCACATAGGTCTCAGTTTCTGATCCTCTTGGGCAGAAGCAAGTCTTCTACTATATTATCTGAAGCCGTGTTGCCTCCTGGACCCAAGGCCACTGTACTGTGCCCAGCCTTTGTGCCCCCTGGATCTCCTCCAGAAGCACCCTCTGTGCAAAAGGCTGTGCAAAGTAGGTGAGAGTGCCCAGAGATAGCTCTGGGTATGCCCACTCCTGACATTCCTAAATTCTCAAATCTTCCCACTTTTGCCTCTTCCAGAAATCCCAGTGGCTACCCTGGGTCACATGTATGTACTTTTTAAATGAAATTGAAATATGAAAGATAATAAATGCAAGCCAGCTGTTTATACAATAGACTATTAGGTACTCAAATCTGGAAATATATTTTTAGACTTGTGTCACTCATAAAGACAATTTTAAAATTAATACACTAGCAATAGCTACTATTTATAGAATGGAAACTATACATGTTAGATGCTATTTGTGTGTTACTTTTTTGAGTCCTCACAAAGAATTTTCAACAAACGATTATATGTGTTGGATACATTACATATCACCTCCTTTTTAGTCACCATAAATTATAAAATTAAAAAAATAAGGAAAGTATTATTAGTTCTCTTAACAATTAAGGAAAACAAGACTAAAAGAGGCTTACATATTTTACTTAACTTTACCTTGCTGGCAAGTGACTTTGAACCCAACCTTCAGGAAAGATCATGTGTTTTCATCACACTACAAAGTCTCTTTTGTGGCCGTCTGCCAGTTGGTTTTACCAGTCACCCAATTTGCTTGTATACTTATATGCAAGTTAGGAATAATTTTGGAATCCCAGCACTTTGGGAGGCCGAGGCAGGCGGATCACCTGAGGTTGGGAGTTTGAGACCAACCTGACCAACATGGAGAAACCCCATCTGTACTAAAAATACAAAATTAGCCAGGTGTGGTAGTGGATGCCTATAATCCCAGCTGCTAGGGAGTCTGAGGCAGTAGAATAGCTTTAACCTGGGAGGCGGAGGTTATGGTGAGTCAAGATCGTGCCATTGCACTGCAACCTGGGCAACAAGAGGAAGACTCCATGTCAAATAATAAGAAGAAGAATAATTTTAGCCACAAATAACAGAAAACCTAAATTACATTATACAATATTATAATTTGCTTTCTGTCAGAAGCTGTGAGACAGAGACTAGTGATAGAAGTTTTCACAGGGAGTGTTCTCAGAAGCATCACCCTAGGGGAAATTAAGGAAGCAGAACTCTGGATAGAAGGAAAGTTGGAGTGAGTTTTATCTATAACAAGGACTCAGCTAGGCTTGAGGGATGCCTTACTGAAGAGAGGGCCCTTCAGAGTTATCCTGTTTTGAGGAGAGTTACTCTGATTGTTTATTTTCGTACCAAATAGTCATTAGATGTGGGCTTCCCCAAGAAGAAGACCTCTCCTTAGATGGGGAAGCATTCCTCAGCTGATACAATTCTGGAAGAGGTCTTGACCTCTGAGAGATCTCAACACATAACCTTCATAGCAGCTGGGAGAATAACTACCTCAATCCTGATGGGGATATCTAGGACGTCCAGCATTGCATCTACTAAAAAAAAAGTCTTGATTTTCTCTGGTACGAAGAAAAGTTTAGATATTAATGGTTGTTGTAATTTTGGTTCAGCTATTCAATGATGTCAGGCCTTCTTTATATCTGTTTTTCTCTTGGCCTTTCTGTATGATCACAAGATGGTGACTACAACTCCAGGTATCAAAATGAGAAGGGAGAAGTCAGTGGGCTGTATATCAAGGTTCCCTTCATTAGGGAAGGTAAGGCCAGCCCCAGAGTTCTCCAGCAGACTTACCTGTTACTCTTATTGTCTATAACTAGGTCACAGAGCAGGAGAGATGGGCAAATTTCATAGTTTCTGGAAAGAGAAAGCATTATCTTGACTGATTTAATTTTCTGAGATTGGAAATTTTTTTGTCTGATGAGGTTTACTGACAAAGGAGAAGGAGGGAATGGATATGTTGAAGGCACAATGCAAAAGCAGGATGAGCCGTGGGTCATTTTATTCTTAACTTGTAACCATGTTGACTTCTAAGAAGCATATGTCTTATAACCGTACATGGGGCATCACAGCATTTGGGATAGGGGAAAAGAGAAGATATGAAGTGTGGATAAGAACAAATGATTCTTTCCTTAAATCAGTGCTTATCTCAACTCATTTGAATCTACAGAATATGATAGATGATCAAAAGTAAAGTGGAGATGGAAAAGAGAACAGGGATAATACACTGAACTTAGGTAGGAATTCCAACTTTATATGTAATGGGTAACAAAAAGAATGACTAAACAACTTCAGTTCTATCTAGTGAGAACTAAACTGTACTTTCATTTATCTCAATCTCTGCACCATCAGAAACATTTAGCTTGTTATTAGCTGTTTCCCAGTGCTATTGTTTATTGGCACTGAAAGTGGATAACAATACATCTGTGGTAGATTAGCTTAGTAAGGCTTGTAAATGGGGTCACAGAGTCCTAGAAATTTAGGACTGGAGAGACTTTGGAAATCATTTAATGCAAACTCATCATTTTACACACAGGAAACTGAGGTCAAGAAGGGGCAAGTTGCCCAAAATAAATATAGGTGTGAACTTTTGAAAAATCTTTTTTGTTTGTTTGTTTTCCCTTGCCTTTTAAATTAAGTAATAGTTAACATGTTTTGCTAGTCTTGGACTTCTCTTTGAACAGATTTGAGCAGAGTGTGATCCTGTTCATCACCAAAAGTGTTGAAAAGACTCTTTCATATTCAGGGAAAAGAAATGCAGATAGCTTAAGTAATTTTCTTAAGATTGAAGCCTACCTCATATGCCAAAAATAATCAAACATCAGAAGTACCACCTTTTGACAAAGTAATTATTTTAAAATAATACTTGCTGATTGTTACTAAATTAACAGAACGATTCACATGTTTCTGAGTCAGCAAAAATAAAACATACTTCAGCAAGCATCTATTTAACTTCGTGAGGTCCCAACGGACCAATCTAAACATAGATTTCAATGGCGAAAGTTTGTTTAACGGGAAACCTATCCAAAGAGAAACATTTGTTTCATCTGTAGTGGAGAAATACCCATCTGCTATTAGGTTGGCACAGAAAACCAAGAATTTTGCAAAACTTTCCACTGGCTGGTTGTTGCTTGGGATCCAAGTGAAGAAAATATTTGAAAAAAAAAAAATCAATGGTCGATCACTTTTAAAAATGAAACTTTGACAAAAATTTATGTGGGGATTGGGTGGTTCAACAACTAAATGACATTTTGCTGTTATTGGATGAACTATGTTTGGGAATATAAATAGAGTTCCAGCATGAGTGAACTGGCAAAGATGAATCGTGTATCTAAATAGCAAAATTATGGTTGCCAGAGGCTGAGAAGAGTAGTGGAAAGTTGGGGTGGAAAATGGAGATAGTTAATGGGTAGAAAATGTTGGATTTTAGATACAATTTTAGATTGTTAGATACAATGAATTCGATCTAACATTTGAAAGCACAACAGGATGACTAAAGTTAGCAATAGTTTGTTGTATATTTTCGAATAGCTTAGGGACTACAATTGGAATGTTTGTAACACAAAGGAATGATGAATGCTTGAGGTTATGGAAACCCTATTTACCTTGACGTGATTAATACACATTGCATGCCTGTAGCAAAGTATCTCATGTCTCCCATTAATATATACACTTACTATGTACTCATAAAAATAATTTTCTTTTAAAAGAAGAGACTAAAAAACATACCAAAATTATTTGAAATAGTGATTACCATCATATGAACTCTTAAGGTGGGAATGCTTTTTTATATTACCTTTTTTAGCTTACGTTAATTAGTAAACTATACAAATTATTGTTTTGCTTCTGCATTCATTTTAAAATATGTAAATTAATTCATTTTTTAACTCCCTCAAATAAACAAAAGTGTATATTAATTCTGATTAACATTTATATCACTTCCCGACTTCACCACTATGCAATATATCCAAGTTACAAAAATGCACGTGTATCCCTTAAATCTATACAAATAAAAAAATGAAAAATAAAGTTTGATCATCAAATTTTATGTTAAAGAGGGTACTTTAGAGACATTATTGGTTAGAACTATTTATTTTACAATAAAAAACTAAAGGCATGTAGATTAAATAACTTTGTATCACAGAGCAAGTCAGTGATCTTCCAGGTTCTTTCATTACATTGCATTAGTCTATAAAGAAAGAAGGTTCCCTCAGTCTCTACAGTCTTAATATAATCTGTACATTAGAATTCATTGAGCCAACATGGCTTTCTTATTTCTTTTTCAAAAAAGGGCAGGGTATAAAAAACAGACCAATGGACACTTAAGAATTGACAGATAAAACAGAAAACAGATACACTACAAAACATGGAGATTTTGTATAATTATTAGAGGAGCAAATAACTTTACATATTGCAGTAGTCCTTGAGAACTTAGTGTACATTAAACACACTTTAATATTTTAGATTCATAGTGCCTATTTTGAATTATGATGGCATTTCAGTATATGTATAGCACATTTTGTATATGCCTAAGTCATTAGGGAAAGAAAGACTACAGGGGAAATTTAAAATCTGGATAGGACAGATTTTGCAAACAACTTCTAGTACTTAGAAATAAAATGCAATTCAGTGATATGAATACATTTCTTAGGACTTCTGATACAAACATATGTATTGATATAATTAAAATCAGTATGACAAATGGTTAAAATTTTGTGATGGCAATTCTAATATTTTGGCTTTTAGTAATTCAAGTTTCCCTTCTCCTTGACTGCAATTACAGATGGATTAATCATAATAGTAGTTAATTATTAATTCAAAGAAAATAGTTTTTTCTTTTGCAAATTATAACTAGGAATTTGTTTCAGGTCGTAAAGTCATCATATAAATCTTCTGTTTCTTTGATGTAGGCAGTTTCACTATAGTATGCTTGTGATGTTTGTTGCTTATTAATCATTATTTTATAATGAAATGCAAAATATACTCTAGCCAAATTTGAAAAGTGGGAAGTAGTAGCACCCAAACTATTTTAATATTTTAATGCAATATTTAATTATCTTTATTGAGTATTGACTTTATTAAATTGGTAAGTAGAACTCTAGGAAGTCACTGATTAAAACAACTCCTCCAATCAAAAGAGAACTAGAAAGTTTTATTCATATTTTCCTCACTGCTCCTTTTCCTTCTCCCTAAGACAAATCTTGACATGACCCATTTGTGTATGTGCGTGTGAGAGATAAAAATTTAAACTATTTTATTTCACACACACAAGTATGTGTGTAAGTACAAAAATACCCAAACTGTTCCTTGAAATTTTAAACAAAAACAAAATTTCCAGAGTTAGAATATCAGTGTTTAGCAGAAAGATTCTTAAGACTGATTATGAATTTCTGGCCAGATATAAGCAAATAATATTATTGTCGTAGGTGTTTATATAAATTTTGTTTGTTCTTTTGTGCAAATCTGGAAATATGCGGTTCTACATTCGTTTATTTTTACTATAAAAAATTTAAATCAAAATACCCCAGCATTATTCTCTGCTGTTTATTCTGTTAAATCTCTTCCCTTGACTATCTTTTCTAGTGACAGGAAGGGTCATAGCAGAGGAAGGGGAAACTATTATTTGTCCCCTGCATTCTTTATGATTGATCTTTACAATCAGTTGGAGATGACATAGAAACGTCGACCAATACCCACTCCTGAGATTACAATAAATCATTTTATTTTAAAATTCTTACAAGTTAATTCTCCAGCATCATAGTTTAAACCGTGGAACTATTTTAATCAAAGCTCATTTATGGAAAACAATGTTGCAGAAAACTAGAGGGGCAGCTAAATAGTCCTAGAAAAATATGATCATGTGACCAGCCCCGTGCCAACAGCAAATAAGCCAAGATATTTGATGCTGCCCCTTGGAAAATAGTTTCCAATTTCTATATATTAGCCATTCAAAGAAAGGTAGAGCAATAAAAACATGGAAAAGCAATGACAAGAAAAGGATGAATTAATGTACTCTTTAATACAATCATTCACATTCCTGAAACAATTTATTTAAAAAGGACAGCTAGTGTAAATTTATTTCCATTGACAATTTTAAGATTCATTTGTCAAAGTTATGTGTGCTTGTTATAAGAATAACTTACATATAGTGTGTATTGATACTTTATTTTTGTAATATTCAGGTAACTTTCTCATCTTTACTCTTGTAGTAACTACCTTGATAATCACTATATATTTTCCTAGAGAAATAAAAGAATGTGGAAATGGCGCTGTACTGTGTACAATTCATGGAATAAAAGTGATGGGAATGGTTTATGCCTTGTAAATAGCTGATCTGAAAGTTTCTTATTAAAATAACATTGGCTTAAACATGGATGGTTGGAATAATTTATTAAACACCCTATAATATTTGTGCTCTGTATTTTCTAACTTTGCAGTGTTAAGCTATTCTAATGCTATTGGATGTTGCTGATAAATTAATGTGGCTTTATTATGGTAAAACTACAATACAGCACCAAAATAAAACTAATAAAATATTTTGTTTTTAATTGAAATTTATAGTATATGTAGTTTCATGGCTCTTTCTCACATTTTTATCTCATTCATTCATAACTCTTTGTTTAAAATACTCACAATTTGAAAAAAGATGAGATTAAATATATAGAATAAAAAAAAGTGGAGAAAAATGGGAGGAGTATACATTTTTAAGGTAAGCTTTCACTATGAAATCAATAAAAAATGAAACGTATGTAATAAACAATAAGTCATACAAATCAGAGCAGTGAATGGTTAAGTAGCACCTTTCTTCCAGCCCAGGTTGTTAGTAAAGCATTCACTGGGTAAAACTCACAAGCCGCACACTCATTCCAGTGCTGTAGGAGGTCTGGCAGGGTAAGATGAAAGGCTCTGGGAGAAGAGCACAGCCCTCAAAGCTGTGGAGCTTCTAAGCTTTAAGATTACAGAAGAACCTACCTTTTTTTCTAATAGCCATTTGATATGATAGAAACAAACCTGTCATATCTTGTTACCTTACATCCCTTCCACTGGCATGATCAGGATCAGGGTTGAAGCCTTTCAGATGACCAGAATTGGTTGACTTTATTACTATGCTGAAGTTAGTTTACATGGTGTTTGTGGGATGGTAATAACATGTTTTCCGACAGGCCAACAAGAAGAGCCCAGGTAGCTTGTTACTTCTGCTTTGGTCACATTGGTGAACAATAGATACTGTATTGTATATTATGTTCAATTTCAGTCAGAAGAAACAACTACTTCTCATTGTATCCTGTTTTTGGAGGAATAGTAGGCCAGATCGGAAATCTAAGTTTGATTGGTATAGGCAAGTGTTAGAACTGACAAACAGGAAATTAAACATTTCCAGAAGTGGTAACTTTTTTTAAGTGGGTATTTTAAAGAAGAGCAAATATTTAAATCATGAAGCAGTAGAAAATACTTGAGAAATCAAAAGTATAGCTTACTGTAAAAAGCTAATTTTAAAATTTCTCAATCACCACTACATATATTAATAAAATGGTAAAACTTTTATTCAGTATTGTGATCAGAAAATCATAATTTTTGCTTTTCCTTCTAATACTAACAGGTTTATGACAAAAATTTAATTTGCAGCATGACGTTTACGAATATGATCCTTAATGATTCTGTGTAACAGAAATGAGTAAAGTGCATAAGAAGATGATGTACCTGATATTGACTTGTCATTTTTCCACTCATACAAGCCCTTTGAGTCCACGTGCTTTAATAATCATCTGGCAAAGCCTTTATTTGGCATGTCAGCTATTATGCTTTGAGTATTTAATAATAAAAGCAGGTTAAAAATAGTGCCTGCTGCCCTTTTTCCTTTTATCAAAAAATTTTTTAAAATTGGTTTAAAGTTGATAGTATTTTTATTTTATAACGTATAATTAATTCTTAGTCTAATGGATTCCACTGGAAGACGATATTAACACCAAGACTCTCTACTTAGAAATTTAAAATTCAAGGGAAATATCATTACACCAAATACTATTTTTCACAGAATTTTGCCTAACCCTGGACTATGCTTCATCGGGTGAAAGCATGGCCAGGGAATAGATATCAAGAGAGGGAGGGAAACAACTAGGGTAAGAACCATTTTACTTTGAAATAAGCCAAAAAAAAAAAAAAAATACATATAAATAAAGATAATAGAGGTGAGTGATGTCTGTTAAGTCATGGAATCCCATAGAAACAAGAAAATAATTTAAACCTAAGAATCATCCATGACTTAACTCCACATACATCTACTACCAACTTATTGGTGTAAAGCAAAATACACCAATAATATGAATCACAGTTGGTATTAATTTATTCAAAAATTTAACTTTGTGGCTTAAAACAGTCTTTAACCCCAAATTTCTAACCTATATAGGAAAATCTTGGCCCATTAAACACTTGAGTCCATCTCTTTTAAAGTATATTGTCAAAATGTTTACTAGGAGAAAGTATAAATTATTTAAAAATCATTTTCGTTAAAAGTTACTTTCATATGAAGTGCTCCATAGACCATAAAAACCATCCTAAAACTGAATTCACTGTGGATCAACATTTAGGCTGGAGTCTGCTGGGGGAATCTTTTCCTCACATGTGAGTGTGTTAACTGGCTGGGGGGATGATCTGCAATGACTTATCTAGGATGGCTAGGAAAAGGTAGCTCTGTCAGTCCTGTCTCCCTTCTATGCAGAATTACAGCCTAATGAAGTTCTTTTGGTTGAATGCAGAGTCATCGGAATGAGTAAGTGCAGCCAAATAAGAATACCAAGGCAGAAATGTAATGCAAACCTCAGCTTACATTACATTGACTATCTTAACATGGGTCAAATGAAGTGGATGACCACTGCAAAGATGTGGCCCAAAGATCTCATTCAAACTACAGTCCACAGTAATTTGTTGTACATTTTAAAATAACTAACAGAGTATAATGGGATTGTTTGTAACACAAAGAAAGGATAAGTCCTTGAGGTGACAGATACCCCATTTAACTTGATGTGATTATTATGCATTGTATGCCTGTATTAAAATATTTCATGTCTTCCATAAATATATGCACCTACTATGTACCCACAAAAGATGAAAATTTAAAAAAAGATATACCCAAAGTGCATGTGTAAGGGAGGGTCATTAATTGGGGGTAAGAGTGCTGCCAATACCACGAACATCTTGTGAACCTCATATTCTTGCTATTTCCAAATACATCTTTTTTTTCCTAAGTCGACAATTACCAAGTCTATCTAATGCCCCCCTCTGCTAAAATACGCCTTTAAAATTATTTCTAATCAAGTTCATTGAAGTGTAATTAAAATTAATCCATTTTGAGTGTATGGTTGCATTAATTTAAAAAAATATATGCACTCATGTAACCACTACCTGATCACTTAGAACATTCCCACAATCCCGAAAGTGTCATTCATGACTCTGCAGAGAAGACTAATGCTGTCTGTCATGCAACCTTAAAATGATTTTCCCCTTTTAAATAGACTTTTTTTAAAAAAACAGTTTTAGTTTCACAATGAAATTGAGCAGTAAGTACAGGGAGTTCTCACATATCCCCTGCACACAAATAAGAATAGCCTCTTCCATTATCAGTATCCCCCACCACTGTGGTACGTTTATTATGATTGATGCACCTAACCTGACACATCATTATCATCCAAATTCAGGGTTTACATAAGGGTTCACTCTTGTATATATATTATATGGCTTTTGACAAATGTATAGTGAGATGTATCTACCATTGAAGTATCATTTAGAGTAGTTTAACTGCCATAAAACTCTGTGTTCTGCTTATTCATCTCTTTTTATTCATTTCTTCCATTGTTTATTTTTCTGTTCCTCCACTGAAGGAAATCTTGTTTGTCTCCAAGTTTTGACAATTAAAAATAAAACTGTGTCAGGGTGTGGTGACTCAACCTGTAATCCCAGCACTTTGGGAGGCCGAGGTGGGCAGATCACTTGTGCTCAGGAGTTCAAGAATAGCCTGGCAAAACCCCGTGACTAAAAAAAAACTATGAAAATTAGCCAGTCATGGTGGTGCATACCTGTAGTCCTAGCTACTTGGGAGGCTGAGGTGGGAGGATCGCTTGAGCTTGAGAGGTCGAGGCTGCAGTGAGCTGAGATTGCACCACCACACTTCAGTCTGGGTGACAGAATGAGATCCTGTCTCAAAATGTAAAATAAAATGTAATAAAACTGGTATAAACATTCATGTGTAAGTTTTTGTATGGATTTGGTATGATTTTTATTGTTAAAGATTAGTTTTTATGTTGTAGAGTTTTATATATATATGAATCATTTAATTGTAATTTAATTAAATGATTTGAATAATTTAATTTGTTTTTTATATATATGAATCATTTAATTTGTAATCATTTAATTTGTATTTTTAATTTGTATCATTTAATATATATATGAATCATTTAATTTGTATCATTTAATATATATGAATCATTTAATTAATTACGCTCCTTTTGCTCACCGTAATATTTTAAGATTCATCTATGCATCAGTTGCGTATATCAGGAGTTTTTTTTTTCTTACAGTTTAGTAATATTCCATTATATAAATGTAGTATAATTTCTTTATCTCTTCAGCTGTTAATGAACATGTAGGGTGTTCAGTTTGGGGATATTTGAGATATTATAAAAATTTTTGAACAAATCTTATGATAGATACATTTTTATTTTTCTTATCAGAATGATATTACTGAGTCATGTGATATTTTTATTTTTAACATTATATAAAACTGTTTTAAATAGAACAGTTGTTTTCCAAAGTAGCTGTGCTATTTTTGTAAGTTCAATCAAAGTATATAAAAGTTTCCTGTTACTGCACATAATCTCCAACAGAAAGGACTTATGGTAAATCTTTAACAAATTTTAGTCATTTTACTCCCTGTTGGTAGTATCTTTTTGTGGTATTTTTTAAAGAAATTGACTTTTATTGAGTATGATTTACATATAATTAAATGACCACATTAAGAGTATCATTTGATAAGTTTTGCTAACTGTACATATCAATGTAACTACCACAATTAAAAATTAGATCATTTTTATCTTCTTAAAATGTTCCTTTATACTTTTCTGTAGGCAATCTTCCCCAGTCCTCAACACAGACACCAATGGATCTGAATTCAGTCACTGTCGACTGGTGTTCTGCCTGTCCTAGATGTCATGTAAGTGGATTCAAATAACTGTGTGCTCTTGTGTCTGACTCCTTTTGTTCAGCGTGTTGCTTTTGAGATTTATCTATGTCATTTGGGGTATCAGTAATTCGTATCTTTTATTTCCAACTAGGGTTGTGTGATTATACCACAATGTCTTTTGCAAATTAGTTGTTTCATTTTATATATTTTATATGTGATACATATAGCAGTTTATAAGTTATAAATAACTTTTCTTTATAAATTACCCAGTTTCAGGTAGTTCTTTGGTAGTGTTTTCCTGTCACTCTATGTTCTAACACCTGATATTGTTGGTCTTATTTTTAGCCATTTTAGTAGTAGATGCTCTTCAACTCACGATGGGTTTATGCCCCAATAACCCCATTGTTAAGTTGAAAATATCGCAAGTTGAAAATGCATTTTTAATACACCTTAACTATCAAACATCATAGTTTAGCCGAGCCTACCTTAAACAGGCTCACAACACTTACATTATTCTACAGTTGAGCAAAATCATCTGGCAACACAGCAAACTATAGAGTATCTCTTGTTTACTCTGGTGATCTTGTGGCTGATTGGAAGCCTTAGCTTCCTGCCACTGCCCAACACCGCAAGAGGGTATTCTACTGCTTTCTACTGAATGTATATTGCTTTTGCACCATTTTAAAGTTAAAAAGTTATATGTCAAGTCATCAAAAGTTGTTTTGATGGGATTTTCTGTTTGCGTAGTAGTATTTCACTTTAGTTGTAATTTCTGTATACCTGACAGCTAATTATATTGTATATGTTTACATTTATTTACTTGACATTTCATGCCTTCTTTTGTGAAATTGTTGTTCACATTTTTGTCCAGTTTCTAAACCACAGTTTACGTTATCATTATTAATATGTTTTTTCTTTTATAAAATTTTAATATATAAGTCCCATATAAGGTCAACTTATTGTTTTTTCTTGCATGGCTACTGCTATACAAGATGATAAAGATATACGCCTACATTTTCTTTCATTAAGTTTATATTTCAGCTCATATGTTAAATCTATAATCCATTTTGAGTTAATTTTGTAGATGGGGTGAGGTAAGAATAGATACACAACTTTTAGGTTGATATTCAGTTGTCCTAGCACTAGTTTATTGAAGATAATTCTTTCCCCATTAAATGTCCTTGAACTTTTTCAAAAAAGCAATTGACTATATCTGTTTGTGTGTTGATATGGTTTGAGTCTGTGTCCCCACCCAAAGCATGTCAAATTGAAATCCCCAGTGTTGGAGGTGGGGCCTGGTGGGGAGTGATTGGTTCGTAGGGACAGATTTTCCCTTTGATATTGTTTTCATGACAGTGGGTGAGTTATGAGATCTGGTTGTTTAAAAGTGCGTAATACCTCCCCACTCTCTCTTCCTCCTGCTCTGGCCATGTAAGACATGACTGCTTGCCCTTCGCCTTCCATCGTGATTGAAAGTTTCCTGGGGTCTCCCCAAACATGCTTCCCGTACAGCTTGTGGAACTGTGAACAAATGAAATCTCCTTTCTTTATAAATTACCCAGTTTCAGGTAGCTCTTTATAGTAGTGAGGGAATGGAGACCTTTAGAGTTATATCCTGTTCCATCTTTTTTCTAATGCTTTGCTGCATTGTCTTATAACACAGCTTTATAATCTTGAAATCATATCCTGTAAGCCCTCAAAATCTGCTATTGAAGGTCCTTTGTATTTCCATATAAATTTGACAATTATCTGGTTGATTTTCTCAAAAATTCTTTTGGCTTCCAAAATTTGAAAGCAGCCTAAGTGTTATCAAGAGTTGAATGGATAAATAAAATGCAGTACAAATGCGCAATGGAGTACTATTCGGCAGTAGAAAGAATGAAATCCTGTCATTTGCAACAACATGGATGGAACTGGAGGTCATTATGTTAAGTGAAATACGCCATACACAGAAAGACGAACTTCATATATTCTCACTTATTTGTGAGAGTTAAAAATTAAAACAATTGAACTCATGGAGATGGAGAATAGAATGATGGTTACCAGACGCTTGGAAGGATAGTGGGAGTGAGGAATGTGAATGGTTAATGGGTACAAAAATACAGTTTGATAGGGTTAATACCTGTTGATACAATGACATGGTAACTACAGCCAACAATAATTTATTGTACATTTAAAAATAACCAAAATAGTATAATTGAAATATTTGTAACACAAGGAAAGGATAAGTACCTGAGGTGACAGGTACCCCATTTACCCTATGTGATATTACACATCGTATGTCTGTATCAAAATAGCTCAGGTACTGATAAATGCATACGCCTACTATGTACCCAAAAAATCAAAAATTAAACAACATAAAATTTCTGCTGGCTTCTGTTGTTTCCTGGCAATCTTTGTCTTGCTTGGCTTGTCAACTCATCCCTCCATTCTCATCCTCCTTTCTTCATGCGGTATTCTTTCCTCCTTGTGCTGGTGTCTCTGTATCGAAATTTGTTTCTTTTTATCAGGTTGAGCCCTACTCTAGTATGACCATATTTTAACTTGATTACATCTGCAAAAATCCTATTTCCGAATAAGATCACACTCACAAGTTTCAGGGAGACATGAATTTGGAGGAGAATATTTAACCCAGTATAGTACTGTTTTAACAGATGCATCTTTATATCTCATTTTGTAATTGTTCATTATCATTATATTGAAATACAGAAGACTGTTGTATATTTACAACATACCTGTAATCTTATTAAATTTATTTATGAGTTGTAAGATATATTTTGTGGATTATTTAAAATTGTGTATACAAATTATTATGCCATTTGCAAACACATATGTATTGTTTTGACTTATTTTTTTCTTACCTTCTTCCACTGCCCAAGTCTTTTAGTGCAGTGCTGAATAAAAGTGCTAAAAATGGACATTATTGCCTTGTTTCTGATCTTAAGCAGGATGAGTTTTTTCACCATAAAATATGTTAACCATAAGGTTTTTTTTTTTTTTTTTTTTTTGCAAATACATTTTATCAGGCTAAGAAAGTAATGCATTCAGCCTCCAATGATGGCTTGTTTCCTTTTTGTTGTTGTTGTTTGTTTGTTTGTTTTTCCCCTATTTTAACTTGTTTCTTTATTGCTAAGTCTTCGGTTCTTCTCAATGCACTTCATTTTTTTGCTTGTTTCGCCTGGGATTTCTCATGTAGTTGCATTGAGAAAGTGCCTGGACTGGCTGTCGTTACAAGCTCAACTGGAACATGGAGACAACTGTGCCTCTTTCTCTTTGTTACATGGTGTGATGGTTAATATTGAGTGTCAACTTGATTGGATTGAAGGATGCAAAGTATTGTTCCTGGGTGTGTGTGGGGGGGTGTTGCCAAAGGAGATTAACATTTGAGTCAGTGGACTGGGAGAGACAGACCCACCCTCAATCTGGGTGGACACCATCTAATCAGCTGCCAGTAACGGCCAGAATAAAAGCAGGCAGAAGAATGCGAAAAGACTGGACTAGTTTAGTCTTTTGGCCTACATCTTTATCCTGCGCTGGATGCTTCCTGCCCTCGAACATCAGACTGCAAGTTCTTCATCTTTGGGATTCGGACTGGCTTCCTTGCTCCTCAGTTTGCAGACAG
The DNA here is from genome assembly GCF_002776525.5 of Piliocolobus tephrosceles. NCBI lineage: Eukaryota > Metazoa > Chordata > Mammalia > Primates > Cercopithecidae > Piliocolobus > Piliocolobus tephrosceles. The sequence continues at coordinate 51,189,786 of NC_045452.1, forward strand.
CCTATTGCGAGACCTCACCTTGTGATCGTGTGAGTCAATACTCCTTAATCAACTCATATTTATATATATATGTACATCTATCCTGTTAGTTCTGTCCTTCTATAAAACTCTAATACACACGATCTTAGGGTATCTCACACAGTCTCTCCAACAGGTGTAACTGGACATCTTTCATGGCTGCTCAATACTCCCAAGATCTCAAAATTAAAAATCAACAGCATTTCTTAAAGTGTAGGTCCAGAATTACCTCACCATTCTTTGTGGGCAAAAACTACACAGGATCTGGAAGGCTGGCTCCTTTGGGGCCATCTTTGGAGACAAACTATCAGACTTCCTGCTGGTGTACATTAAGTTAGTAATACTTTATGTGCTTTTGTTAGCTAATTATAGAATGTGGATTTCAGATAACATCCTTCCAGTGTGATCTAACAGCTCTAGGTTGTAGATTGCAATGAACTTTTCTACCTATACACATGCCACTGCTTTCTTTGAACTATTTTAAAGTAAACTGCGGAAGATGTAACATCATAGATTTATACTTCTATTAATTTTGTTTTATATATTAGCATTAAATAGTAAAATAATAATGCTAAAACACTGGAAGAAAGATTTCTAAAGAATATTAAATTAATTGCATTTATAGAAAAAATGTACATTTGAAAGTTATATACCAAGCCCCAAATAAAAAATAGAAGAAAAACTGAAGAATGAATTAAAAATATTAAAGTTAACACTAATAGAAATAAACATGAATAAGAAAGAAAAATATGACTAATTTAAAAATAATGTTATTTATATAAAAGCAAAACAAGCTGATAAAAATACAAGTAAGCACTTCTAACTCAAAACTCTGGACCTAGCCTTGAACTACAGAGTGGTTTCTATTGGTGTTTGCCTTTAGAAAATCTGTGCAAAATAGACATAGTGAGTCATCAAAGATTCTTTTCTTATGGGCATAATTGATTTATATTGAAATAAATATAAGAAAAATTGAATAGATAAACAAGATAATATAACTGATAAATATCACTTGCAGGAGTAAAATATGCTACAATATGTTGTAAAGTCATGTCTATATTATTTAGAGGCAATTATCCATTTGTGATGAAATCTTCCATAAATATGTCAGTCCATAATCAGCCCTTCCTTCTTCCTGTTATGGTAACTGCTACTTGTGAGCACTCACTTTGGATTATTAGCCATCTTTTAAAGCTACTTCTTTATTATTTTTCTATGGACAATTTTCATGAACATTATAAATTCCCTTATGACTAGAAACTAAGCCTTCTATCTTTTGTGTCTCCCATATTTCAAACTGTGGAAACATATATTAAGGCTATAAATATTTGTTAAATTAAGCAGAATTAAATACTTTTGTTACCCTGAATTTGATAGTATATTTTTCATTAGCTTTCAATTAGAAGTCAGCAATAAAAAAAAGATCTGCAAGATAATTTGAACATATAATGTTACACCATGTTCTTCAGAGTCATCTAATAGTGTATACACGCACAAGCACATATGTGCACACACACACACACCCCCCCCCCATATACAGAGCCTTTATATTGAAGAACAATGAAATACTCTATGCATTACTTAACCAAATGATATATTGTACTCTTTACTGTCTATAAAATGAACTGTGTTTTGGAATTCAATCCCAGCTCCAACAACTGTGTAAATTTAGAGGTTGAGCTGGAGAGAGCACGTAAGTCATCTAGGCATAGTAGTTAGCTTTGGAAGAGCAAAGATGTGTATCTAAGCATCGCTGTATCCTTAGCAGTTACCAGGGACATTACTGAAAGAGGAGTCTAGCTGACTAGAAGCTAACCATCAGTTGCATTCAAGGGGCTGTTTGGATGTTTGTAAACATTATTAAACTTTTTTATCCACAGTATTCATACAGTTTTTGACTACCACTCTAAATTAACAAAGATATTTATTTAGTGGAAAAATCTACCTGAAAAAAAAAATTCTTAATTCTTGTGACTTATGTAAAAGTTTTCTATAATAGGACTTCAAATACCTTTTTATCTCCGAATGAAAAAGGAAACAAAAACCCAGACATTCCTATTAAAAATAAATCTTTTTTGTAAAAAATTTAAGCATGGGAGGCCAAAAAAAGAAGACTCCAAGTGAAGCAAAAAACACAAGGCAAATGTAGAGTAACATTTTAACTTACAATTGTTTTAAATAAGAAGTCACATTTTACGAGGACCAAAGTCAAACCTACACAGTCATTAAAGAAGTGCCATGATAGTTTCATGATTCCAGTAGCAACTGGAGAACTAAGGTCAAAAAGGAAACCTCTTGCAAACAGTGAAGTTTTAAAGTTCAGCATAAAATAGTTGCAATACCTTGCCCTGGGCCACATGAAGAGAAACACCTAGTAAAAGCAAAACTTGGTTCACATGAAGCCAGAACATTAGCATTATTGAATACGGCCTTACTCTTGCTGTAGAAAATTATCATTTGCTGTTGTACTGCTAGCTTCTATAGAGTACCTTCCATTTGCTCTTCACCAATAGCTTGAGCGTAAATTCATTTTTTGTCCTAGAAGTAAAAATCTGCATTTGTTTACTGGCAGAGCTCTTTGGTTGCTGAGGGCAGTTAAAAGTCCTTGATTGTGTTTGTGCATGTGCGCGCGTGTGTGTGTGTGTGTGTGTACGTATGTGTGTATTTATGGTTTATGTTTTAATCAGACTGTCAAAATTTTGCTGTTGGGGTGAGAATCCAGATTTTGAAGAAATATTATAGTTTTGTATTTATGTTTACTAATTTAGATAAATGTGGAGAGGAAAGAATGGTCAAAATATTGGCCTCTCTGGTACTTTTCCCTCACCATATTGTTCTGCAGCTCTCAGGACATTTTAACCTTTCGATTTGATCTTATTTTGTTTTGAATGGATAGCATGGTACAGGTAAGCCATAAATTGCATTATTGCACACTAAATAATTTTAAAAAGCATGGTAGAAACTAACAATTGCAAGAACTATTATTTATCCTAATTGATCCCAGCTGAGCTTGGAAGGGAGTCTGGCCTGAGAGCCTTCAAAGGCTTGCCAAAAGGCTGTCAGGTTTGATAACTCACACCACGCTGAACTTGGCTCAGTGAGGTCAGTTACAGAGTGAACACTAAGCTGCCCCCGATATCCAAGCCTGCTTAAAAATGCAGAAACACTGCCAGCTGACTCGAAAGCCACTAGATTTTCAACTTTGTTTTAAGAAGCTCATGTTTTCTTGGAACTGGGGATGGGCCCGTAAGCAAAGAGAAGACGGTCCCATGTGGAGCTACAGAGCAGCTGTAGTTGTCCTGTGTGCTGGGAGGCATCTGTTTTTGTTAAAACATGGTTTACACATTGGCCTAACGTTTTAGGATGGACTAGGGATATAAAAAAAAAACACTCTAAATTATGCTTATTTGATTGAATAACTAAATGCATCCAGGAATTTGTATTTTATTGTTTTACATAATGATTTTCACATACAATTCATTTACAGATTATACAAAGAATTTTGTTGTTTTACATTATCAAAACCTCAGCTGAATAATCTTAAGCACTAGCGTAATTTGTACCATTAAGTTGTAAGCACAGTGAAGAAAAGAAAACAATATTTTTCTCTTCATTGTTACAACCTCCTTGCCTAACAAAATCCCTGGGCTCACAATGGGATATCAAGAAATATTTGTTGGTGAATGAATAATGAAAAAATAATCGCGTGAATGAAGAAACTGGCCAATCTATTTTAAGGCTTTTCTTTCCTCTTAGTTTAATAAACTTCCTCACTCTTGTCACTTTTTGAGCCATTTTGGTAGGAATACACTGTTTAAACCATATACTTACAGCATTCTCTTCAAATTCTAATAGCAGCTTTCTGAAATGTTCGTATCATTCATAGACAGTAGTTTTAAAGGAGCCTAGAAATTGGCAAGATAATTTTATAATGAAAGATCTTTTTCCTCTGCATTTTCTAATTTATGAATATATGTAGTAGCTTCTTTATATGTTTAACTTCATATCAGAAACATGGCCTAAACAGCATAATGGATTAGAGATGGCCATAAATTATTTGCCCCTTTTCATTGAAAGAAGGGGTTTCTATTCCCCTTGAATATGGACAGACCCAAAGACTGACTTTGACCAATATAATGGTCAGAAGTGACATTGTGTACCTCTCAAGGTTGGGCCTAAAGATGCTTGCAGCTTCTTGTGTCACCTATGTTGGTACGCTCCCTTTTGGAAGCCAGATGTCATGTAAGAAATCCAAGTGACCACCATTTTGTGAGGAAGCCCAATTTTCCCAGATGGCCAGGAAGAGAACACATGAAGGAGTACATGGGCTCCAGACATGTGAGTGAACTTTTCGTACCTTCCAGTGCAGCAAAGAGAGAGAGTAAATGGTGCTAACACTACAGGGCGCAGCTGTCCAGCTGATTCCTTCTTATGTTCCTGACACATTGGAACATTAGGAAATAGAGATGTTGTCTTAAGCCAGTAAGTTTTGAGGCACTTTGTATTCACAGCAGCATATATAGAAACATGCATTTTCTTTATTAAACATAACTTTGAAACATGCCAATATGCTTATAACATATTTGGAAAAAATAATAAGTAATTCCATGTTACAGTAAAACTTCTTTTTTCAGTGTGAGTGTGATCACCTGGGGATAAATAATTCATTCCAATATGAATTTATAATATTAAATTTTCACACCTACTTAAAAATCAAACTGACTAAGCTTTATTATATCATGACATTTAATACTAAAAAATCTAACTTTAGAAATACGATTTTTAAATTTAGTTTTTTACTATCATTTGTTTCATAAATGTATAAAAAACATGAATATAGTCATATCAAATTTTAATTTATTACATTCTCTTTACCATAAACAGATTTCATATGTCAAGGTCACATGTAGCTTTCTGTGGGATTTTACTTAGTAGACCCATTAAGCAAAATACTTTCCTTTATTCGTTATAAAATTCATTCAGTGATGAATTTCTTCATTTATTATTTCAATAATATTTAACAGTTCAAGCTGGGTTTAGGTCTGAACTTTTTATCAGTATAAACAATTTGCTTGAAATAGCCGTGCTGACATATATTGATCATCTTAGGATCATCGCTTATCTAGTTTAAGAAAAGATAATCCTTTGTATCAGTTCACTCACATTTAGCCATTTTCAAAGTATTAGAGTTATGTAAGATGCTCAAGAAGATATGATGAATTTCACATATTGATTATTTAACTCTCCTTCAAATACACTATTGGATCAAATATGTGGACACATTTTTTAAATACTAGTAAAACAAGTGAAGTGTTAGTAAGTGACATGTCCCCCTGACCACCTCTCCCAGCTGCCACACAATTGAAAACCACTTTTTTTTCTGTGACTTGGTGTGAAATGATCCAATAGACTTAGCAGCTGTTCATGTGGATAGACTGGGCTGAAGCTATAAGAAATGTTATACTTCACCATGCTCTCTTCCTTTCTGTATTAGTTAGGCTATGAGTTGAAGCATGAGACGATCCCAAATATGAGTGGAATTAACATGATAGAAGTTCATTTTTTCTCTCTTTTTAAAATATCAAGCAGTCAATGCAGCCCCACTCTGCAAAGTCAAAACTTTTCTCTACTTGTGTATATGGTGACTCTGCTACTTCCCGAGATGCTGTACTGCCCCTTCAGGGTTCAATATGAACAAGTGAGAAGAGGAAGAGGAAAAAAGGATGGCACACCTTATCAAAGGGCATCTCCTGGAATGCATTTCCATACCCATTACGCACTTCCTAGTGCAAGTGGGAGTCACTTGGCCATGCCCAAGTGCAAAGAGGGTTTGGAAAGTATTTTTTATTTCCCTGTATCTGTGTGTAGAGCTAAACAATTTTATTACCATGGAGGAAGGGGGTATGGAAATTTATAAACAGCTCACTGTCTCTCACTTCTTTTTTTTTTTTTTTATCACTTATTCAATTCTTTATGATCATTTAGTAGAAAACTAGCATTTTCTGCCTTCGTGGTTGTTTTAGTCAGTTTGGACTGCTACGACAAAATGCTGTAGACTGGGTGACCTATAAATACTAGAAATTTATTTGTCACAGTTCTGGAGGATGGAAGTTTCAAGATTAGAATGCCAGCATGGTTGGGTTTTGGTGAAGGCCTTCTTCTGGGTTGCAGACAGCCAGCTTGTTGCTATCTCCTGACAGAGTAGAAGGGAAGAACTCTGGTATCTTCAGCCCCATATAAAGGCACTCATTCCATTCATGACAGTTACTACCTTTATAACCCAATCACCTCCCTAAATCCCATCACATTTAGGAATTAGGTTTCAACATATACATTTGGGGGAGGACATAAACATTCTGACCATGATAATATAGGACACTAATAGTTTGTAGATAATGTTCCAAGCTCTGTCTTCCTGCCTTCATTCTCATATAAATTCATATAAATAGATTTTTTAAATGCTTAACTTATCCTTAAACCAGCAAAGGATGCTGTAGTCTATGAGATGATATTACAGAGAAACAGGTTAGTATGTGTTTTGAAAGATTATTTAGAACCACATAATGTTAAATAGAGAAGCCAATGGTGAAAGTACAGACACTGTATTATACAAGCTGTAGGTAGTTTCTCATTACAAATGATCTTTACCTTTTGTCAATTATACCTTGTAGTAAATATGTAAAGAAGATCGTAATAAATAACCTCATCTAATATTATCAGGAATTAGTCAGCTTTCTATTTTTCTTTGTAGTCTATATCGTTCCCCCCCTCCCACTCTTTCTCTTCTATATCATCTGTCTCTAGTGAAAGTAACCAGGAAGAAGGGCAACCCAGCATAGCAGAAATCTTTTAACCATACTTATCTTTCTTCAAGAGAAATACTATGGAAAAAAAATGTGTTCTATCTCCACCTCAATGAGGGCTATAACTGTGGGAGTGGGGATAGAGCCCTGTCTTCCACCGTCTTCCTGGAGTAAGGAGGTGTCTTCCTGGAGTAAGCACCCCCCACCATGGAGGTCGTGGGTGGAACTCACATTCACCCACATTCTGCATGAATGAGATGACCTTCCTTCCCCATAGAGACTATGACCCCTCTGACTTTCTTCCTTCTTCTGCAGTAACTGGGATGTGCCTCTCCCCAGTGGAGCTTATGTACACATCTCAGACTTCCATCTCCCTCTTCCATGGTATTGAGGCAGTCTCACCACCTCTGCAGAGATATGGGCAGAAGCCCGTTATCCGCCCCATCCCAGTATCAGGAGGCACCGCTACCTACTGAAGCCTGTGGGTGCTACTCTGCCATTCATTTCTGACCAGCATTAATGTGTAAGTGCCATTTCCCTATGGACATGTGCCTAGAACTCTGAATTCCACCATCCTCTGTGGCAGTGAAGTAATTTTCCTTTCTCTCCCCAGTCCACGATGAGAAGACTGCGGGGCAGAGTCCTGTCACCTGAGTCACATGCAACTGTGACTGGGGGAACTCGGACTCCAATGCAGGGGATTTAGAAACCAAATTGAAATTTGAACAATAGCTCACAAAAGTGAACTAGAAGATGTATTTTGAAACTAAACACGTTGAATACCCACTTAAATAAAAGATCAAAGTAATAACTTTAGTCTTATATCGTAATACATAATTGTATTTTTTCTTATTTTCTAATAAGGAATACTACCTTTATTTTTAATATTTTGGCTTCACTTTTTCTTGTTAATTTTGTTTCTTCAAATGTTATAAATACTTCTTTAATATTTAAACCTCATGCAACACTCTGAATCCAATTGATGCACATATTTTAATGTTAGAGCTGTTTTCCTATATTTACACAAATAGGTAATTTTCTATAAAGTATAGATCACTTCTAAGGAATATGTTTTCCTTTTTCAAAAATACTTTAAATCACTGACAACAAAGATCTACAGACACTAAAACTAATCATGCTTTCCGAAATAATTTTAAATCCTGGTATCAGAGACACAAAAACTTTGAGATGTAATTAGTACTAATTTAGAAGTAAAAATAATTTATTTTGATAATAATTGTTATCAAAAATAACCACACTCTTTACGAAAGGATTAGATTTCTTATGCCCTGTTTATGGACTCTTTTTAATAGAATGTTTGTCTCCAGCTTAAGGAATCTCAGAGGTAACTTGAAACAGATAATGAACTTCATATTATCTGTTCTTTTTTACAGACATCTGGAATGAAAATTTCAACATATGCTTGCATGTTTGTGTGTATGAATGTCAGTATCCTGTTTTCATTTGGTAAATGTAGCAGCCCAAAATACACCTGTGTTTTGATAAGTGTTTGAGCGGAAGTATTTCTAGTTGTAAAACCTAGACAATTTTCACCTAGCCAATATTGGTTCATTACCTATAATCTGATTTTTTTAGAAAAATATATTAATTTCAATTCAGTTATCAATATTATATATTTTGATTACATCTCCCATGATCAATATGAATATTTACAGAGAATGTATATTAATATTATGTAATCAATTAGAAAAAATAAGTACTATTACTCCTTTTCTTGACCACATTTTGTGTGGAATCTTTTCCATGTCTCATCCGCAACTGAAAGTGCATTGTCTCTGATAGATAAAATTCTCACTGCCATTTTGATGGAGGCCCTTTTTCTACTTAAGTAAGGAAGAGGTGTTAAAGATTAATTACTCACAGCTGCCAATTTCAGGCAACTTGTCTTCCATCACCCACTTTTGAAATAATGTTTGTCATAACGTATATCCTCTCCATCCATAAAGCCATCATCCTGTAACCTCCTAACATTCTCATTTTCTGAGTACTTGCTTCGTAATTTTTCTCCACTCCAATCTTATTATGAGCTCCATCATTTAAGTAGATGGTCCTCTTAGCACTCTGGCTCAGAGTCCCTCAGCTCCTATGATGCCAAGGACTCTTCATTTCATCTGTCACTCACCAGCATAAATATAACCCTGATCAAAATCATCACATTTGTTTTCTCATTCTCTGCAATTTTGAATGCTGACATGTCCTCTCCTTGAAAATGAGGAATTACAAGAAGAGCAGTTCTTTTTAACTTGCATTGTGTCTCCCACTTCCATAACTCCAGAAAGCCTGTTTTTTTCTGTCTAAATCCTAACATCTCTTATTCTGTTATTCTCTAACTCGAAGCCTAATTCTGCTTTCATTTTTCTTCATTGCCAGCTAGGATGCCAGAGGCGTCTATGTCTTCTACTGCCCATAGCAACCGAGACACTGATACTCTGGCCACACCACTGTGACTGCACTGACATTTATTTATTATCTCTGCTGTCTGGTGTAATTACATCTGCTCTCCACATAGAAGTTGTTGATTTAAAACATTTTCAAAAACATTCTGACTGCATCCACTTCAAGTTAATGTTATTCTGGTCACTCCTCACTTGTGTTTTTTTTTCCCCCTCCCTTTGAATCATTATCACATTTCTTTCAGCAGGTGTTCCAATGGTATCTCAACTGTCAATTTCCCTATTCCGAGATGAGCCAATATACTCCAACTTCAGGAATAGTGATCCATATTACAAGAATTATTGTACTTCCATAGATCCATATCATAATTAAGTATTGAGAGACCTGCCATAAGCCAGGTGCTGGAGATAGAAGGATATTAAGTCAAAGATGGTCTGTTACAAATTTCATTTCTGGAAGGAGAAACACATAAAACAATAATTTTGATTTAGGATGTTAAGGATTACACCTGTGATTCTTCTTTATCTCCCAATATTTTTTTTCTTTACAAATTTCTACTTTTTGCTTCCTACTTAGGAGGAACAAATGTCTCTCTTCTTTCCAATGCTGTCTCCTTATTGCATGGCATTGCCACAAAAATGCTCCACTATTTTAATCCCCCGCTAAGGTCTCTCATCCTCCACTGAATCTTTTCCTTCAGTCTGCAACATTATGAAGCCTTAAAATGAAAATTGTCTTCCCTGGGTCTAGTTATTTCTTGACAAATTTTAAATAATTTTCTTTATTCATCATAATTTGCTCATTTTATACTTAAAAATCAGCTTCTATCCTACCACTTATTGAAGCTTGGCTTATGAATTACCAATTCAATTGTCTTTATTCATTCTTCATCTTCTTTGAATATTTTGCTTCATGAAATTATTTTTAGCTCTCGTTTTTATTGCTCCTGGCAAGAAAAATCTACTCGTGTTTCACATATGAGATTTAGTGCTTTGCTTTTTTTTTTTTTTTTGATAAAGTCTTGCTCTGTCACCCAAGCTGGAGTGTAGTGGCACAATCTCGGCTCACTGCAACCTCTGCCTTCTGGGTTTAAGCGATTCTCCTGCCTCAGCTTCCTGAGTAGCTGGGATTACAGTCATGTAGTTTTTGTTTGTTTGTTTGTTTGTTTGTTTGTTTGTTTGTTTTGATAGAGACGGGGTTTCACCATGTTGGTCTGGCTGGTCTTGAACTCCTGACCTCGTGATCCGCCTGCCTCAGCCTCCCAAAGTTCTGGGATTACAGATGTGAGCCACCACGCCTGGCCTTAGTCTTTTCTTCTGTGAAAATCCTGGCACCTCCTTCCTCTCAGAATTAATAGGTCTGATTTCACTTACTGTTTGTGCATACTGCTATCATAGTTAATTCACAATTATTTAGATTCCAGAAAAAAAATCAATAGTATGAGCAAACAAATTGAGAAATAATTTTTTTAGTACAATACATTGTTGGAATTTATATTTAAGTTATAAGGTACAACAGGTGAATCTGGGAAGCAGAGGTGAATGATAGGTTACTGCCTAATAGTAAGAGTCCTAGAAAGCCACACTAAGCCTTCTGGGGTCTAATCTTATTTGGAATTCTCTATATTGAAGGTACCAGCCCCATTTGTCCTTTGGCTTTTCGGCAGAGTATTTTTGAAAGAAGCAAAAATTGACTGAACAGAGTTTTTGGTCAAATGTTAAAGAAGCAACTTCTGGGATATTTGGCATTTTTAGTAAGTTTACTATTTATTTCACCAGATTCTGATCAAATTTTCTAGTAACATTGAGCTGGATTTTCGAACATACTTATCTCTACCGTGTGTGTGTGTGTGTGTGTGGTTGTGCATGTATCTTAGATAGCTGGAACCGATTTTAATAACCTTCTGAACTTTCCATATTTAAAACTTCCGTTAAATGAAACTAACGTGATGAGAAAAGTTTGTTATCAGATTGATAAGGCCTCTTCTGAAGCTTCCTCCTTAGGAAATCTGGGCTTCAGAGATGACTTCTCATTGGGCTCCTTCTCCAGGGGTAGATGCCTAAAGGAAGGAAGAAAATTTCTTTTCAGCATCCTTTATTGTAGCACTTTTATAAGGCTAACAACAACACATAGAATACGCCTGGGGGAAATTTCAGGTAGATTGTTAATTATACACCAGCTTTATTGAATGAATGATAATCAATTCTTAATTTATTTTACTTTTGCTTAATAGGTTTTAGAGCAGAGTTTCTTCAGACTAGATTGAAAGTAATCTTTCCATTCTCTATACCACAAACGTGGTTATTCACCTAACTCGGGAGAGAGATTATGGAATTATAATTTGTTCTCTGACACCAAAGTTACACTGTTTACTAAAATGATCTTTTAGGGTCTGGGGGAAGCTTTTATTTAATTTCATACAATCAGATGTTACAAAGATTTAAATCATCCTTAACTACAACCTATCTGGGCAACAGTCTATCCTATATTCTGAATTGCTGATGACTACTGGGAAGCAAAATGAAAGTTTGCTCTGGTACAGTACAATATGCTGTACAAATCAGTACAATAATGCTATGAAATACTTTTAGATTAAGTCAATCTAAAGTTATTAAGTTCACATCATCCTCATCCTCCTCATCATCATCATTATCATTTTAGCAAATATCCTTTGGGAGTGGAAAGTAATGGGTCACAAAAATTTCTCTTAGGACGCTTTGGGCTGTAGTATGAGAACTTGAAATGAATACAGGTTTGCAACTATTATAAAGGATGCCATAGATTCTACAACACAATACATAGTCGCATTTTTTTTTACACTGGTGACTGACAGTTTACTTGAACTTAAGGCTTGATGTGTTCCATCTACAGTTTATATACAAGGATCTAGATTTTATCTCATAAATCAATAAAAACTGAAGCCTTTCTACTACTAGAATTATCATTCTACCTAATTTTATGAGCCTCAATTATTATTTTAAAATAATATTAAATATTATGTGGAAATATGTTGTTTATCTAAATATATTATTTAAATAATATTTTATTGTTTATTTTATTATTTATGCCCATTTGAATGCCTAAAATTAAAACAACTATCAATCCCAGTGTTGGCTAGGAAGTGGAGCAACTGGAACGTTCATACATTGCTTGTGGGAGTATAAAGTGGTACAATTACTTTTGAAAGATTAATCCATTTCTTGAAAGGTTAAACCTATGCCTGCTCTATAGCCATGTAATTCCACACAAGGACTTGAACAAGACGCTGCATAGAAAGCTTTACACAATATAGTCAAAGACAGTAAATAACCCTAATATTTATCAGCAGGAGAGTTAAATAAGCAGATTGTGGAATAACGCTTTGTACTGAAAAAGAATGAACTACCAATGCATGTGACTCCATGGATGAATCTCATTAGCATTATGTGGACAGAGAGAAGACATTCACAAGACAGTACATATAGTGTGATTCCATTCATAGGATATTTAAGAGTAGATCTCTGGTTTGCTGGTGCTGAGATGACAGTGGGGATTGTATACAAAGGCTTAATGTGTAGTGGATATAAAAATCTATGCATTTGTCATAATGCATCCAACTATACACTTAAACTGTGTTCATTTTGTTTATTAATTATGCCTGAATTTTTGCTTTAAATATTAAAAAATTAATTGCTACTATAACACCAATAATTCTAAAGGAAAACCTATAAGATAATTTCAATGGATGTCGAAAGTAAAGAAAAATACTCATTTCTATTAAAAAACAAAGCAGAACATAAGAAAAAAATGGTTTAAGTAGGACTAGAAAGTTAGTTTTTGAAATATGGTTAAGAAAAACTATATGAAATCAATAGCTGTTGGTAAATATAATTATGTAATGGTTATAAAATATAACTTATTATAGTTAATACTTAATTTTATTAAATATATTAATATTAATATTTTACATTATGAAATTTAATTATGTTTAAGTATTGGAAACAACTATTTCGGGGCATTTTAATTAATATTAGAGAACTAATAACGATAGCTAACTAAAAGCAAAAAGAATTACCAAAAGGTTTCAGATAGGAGTTAGGAGAATAAGAAGAAAGAGAGAAAATGCTGAAGTTTTCTGTATAACTGATGAGTAAGAATAAAATATCTCTACACAAATCAAATGGAAAATATAAGTAAATCTGTATAGGACACATAAAAGACATGTAAAAACGTGATTATAAGAATTACGAATATATATATGTACTATATATATAATTTGGAATATGTTGAATTTTGCTTAAGCTATTTAATGAAAGGCTAAATATTTTTAAAATGTCCTATTTTCTCCTAGATTAATTTATACCTATGGTAAGCAGCCAGCAAAAAAAAAAAAAAAAAGGCAGAGGATTTTAATGTGACAGCTGCAAGGAACTGATTTTGCCAAGAACAGAAATGAGCTTGGAAAAGAATCCTCACACCAGATAGGAACACAGCCTGCTGTCATGTTGACTTCATGTTGACTTCAGCCTGAACAGAGAGCCTGACCACACTGTCCTGGACTTAGGACCTATGAACTACTAAGGTTGTAGTAATTAATTACATAGCAATAGGAAACTAACATGACATTTAAATATGATATTAAAGTCGAGGAGACTTTTAACTTTTAACACAATATGATTATTCATCTGAAAGAACGATCCTTTTTTATTTTAAAGTTATAAAGTAGATAAAGTTGGAATTAAAAAAGTGTACCCCCAGGTATTTTGACATAATTAAATGTGTTCAGTCATCACAATGATTTATAGATGTATTATGAAAGACATTAGAAAGTCCAGAGACAACTTCTGCTTTCCTAAATTTTTAATATATGGTTTAAGAATCATCAAAACTCATGAGGCAGATCTTTCTTATTAAACAAAATGTGTTTGAAAATTTACCTTGGAAACAAAATCAAATGAGGTCCAAACTAAACATTAATAAGATCAATTACAGTTAGATTACACGCTTAAAATTTTAAACCACAGTAATCTAAGATAAAATAACAAAAATCAGCTTTGAATTTGCAATGACTTTCTCCATATAAAACACTGTGAAAATCAAAATTTTCTTCATGGTAAAAAACATAAACAAATCCGGGAGTGGTGGTTCACACCTGTAATCTCAGCACTTTGGGAGGCCGAGGCGGGGGGATCACCTGAGATCAGGAGTTCAAGACCAGCCTGACCAACATGGAGAAACCCCGTCTCTACTGAAAATACAAAATTAGCTGGGCATGGTGGCACATGCCTCTAATTGCTACTACTTGGGAGGCTGAAGCAGGAGAATTGCTCGAACCTGGGAGGTGGAGGTTGCTATGAGCTGAGATTGCAGCATTGCACTCCAGCCTGAGCAACAAGAGTGAAAAACTCTGTCGCAAAAAAAAAAAAAAAAAAAAAAAAATTAAATAAACAAAAAGTTAAAAGACAAAAATAGAAAATATTTGCAAGGAATTTATGTTTAAAAGGAACTCTAACATGATTATTGGGTTAAAATAAACAATTTGGTAGACATAAATTGGTTCTCAGGACAGTAACCATTGAAATGGATGAAAGCATGTTAGTAATAAACTAAGTGAAAATGCATTTATTAAATTGACAAGCATATTTTTAAAGCAATAATGCTGAGATAGACTCAGCATATGCAATATAATACGAGAGTGTTAAACCATTCATATCTATCTTTGACAAAGTAATCCAACTCTTAGAGAACCTTTTTTTTTTTTTTGAGACGGAGTCTCGCTCTGTTCCCCAGGCTGGAGTGCAGTGGCCGGATCTCAGCTCACTGCAAGCTCCGCCTCCCAGGTTTACGCCATTCTCCTGCCTCAGCCTCCCGAGTAGCTGGGACTACAGGCGCCCACCACCTCGCCCGGCTAGTTTCAGAAATTTAAAAATTATTTACCTACATATTATGTATACTAATAAGACACAGGAAATAATCTAAATATTTCACAGGAGAGAAACTGGGCAAATAAGTTATAGTATAACTAAATGGCCAAATATTCTGTTGGCTTAAGGTATTTTATGAAAAAAAATTTACATGGGGAAAATGCCTATGGTTTGCTAAGTAACAAAGTTAGATGTCAAAATAGGTAACTCTTAGGTAACTATATACAAACAAAAATAATTGGAAGGAAACGCCTCCATATGGGAATGGTTATTTCAGACTTTGAAGACTATAGGAATTATTTTTTTCTTTACAATTTTGTTTCTTTTCTAGTATTCCTATAGAACACTTTTATTAACTTTTAAGTCATAAACAGATCTATGTAAATTGTTATTTTAAGTGGTGCCTGTACTCTTGCTATTGAAGCCATGATGTCGTGCATCAGCACTCCCATCGCCTGCGAGCCTGCTAGAAACTCAAAGCCTATGCTGGGTAGCGGGGAGAAAATGCTATTTAAAAATCCGATGGTCCTCAGGGATCATGTTGAAATTTTACTATTGTCAAGGAGGCAATTTTTCATTCCCTGCTTCCTAACATTTCACAGTGTTCATTCATATCTACCATGTGTTTTCCATTAATATTGTTCTGTCATAATTATTCCCATTTCTAAGCAGAGCAAAGTCCTTTTTTTTAAAAAAAAAAAAAAAAATTCACTCTAAGTTCCAGGATACATGTGCAGAATGTGAAGGTTTTTTACATAGGTATACATGTGCCATGGGGGTTTGCTGTACCTATCAACCAGTCATCTAGGTTTTAAACCCCACATGCATTGGGTATTTCTTCTAATGCTGTCCCTCCCGTTGCCCCCCACCCCCTGACAGGCCCTGGTGTGTGTTGTTCCCCTCCCTGTGCCCATGTATTCTCACTGTTCAACTCCCACTTATAAGTGAGAACATTCGGTGTTTGGTTTTCTGTTCCTGTGTTGGTTTGCTGAGAATGATGGTTTCCAGCTTCATCCACGTCCCTGCAAAGGACATGAACTCATTCTTTTTTATGGTTGCATGGTATTCTATGGTGTATGTGTGCCACATTTTCTTTATCTAGTCTATCATTGATGGGCATTTGGGTTGGTTCCAAGTCTTTGCTATTGTAAATAGTGCTGCAGTGAACTTATGTGCATGTGTCTTTAGGGGAGAATGATTTATAATCCTTTGGGTGTACACCCAGTAATGGGATTGTTGAGTCAAATGGTATTTCTGGTTCTAGGTCCTTCAGGAATCACCACACTGTCTTCCACAATGGTTGAATTAATTTACACTCTCACCAACAGTGTAAAAGCATTCTTATTTCTTTTTTAAAGAAAATCATATTGGTAGTTGGGTCATGGCTTTTAGATGATAGTGGTCTTTGCACAAGTCTCATATTTTGTTTAAAATAATAATGGTGATGATATTATTATTAGGCTTAATATTTTATAAATAATTTTACTTTGAATGGAAACAGAATATTTTTCTTGTAGGCCCATATACAGTTAATTTAGCAAATAATTAAATAAAATGTCACATTTGAAAAAATCAATTTTCTTAATTAAAAAGCCTTATAATTGCCCCGTGGAGGTGGCTCACGCCTGTAATCCCAGCACTTTGGGAGGCTGAGGTGGGCAGATCGCGAGGTCAGGAGATCGAGACCATCCTGGCTAACACGGCGAAACCCCATCTCTACTAAAAATACAAAAAATTAGACAGGCGTGGTTCGGGCTTCTGTAGTCCTAGATACTCGAGAGGCTGAGGCAGGAGAATGGCGGGAACCCGGGAGGCGGAGCTTGCAGTGAGCCAAGATCAGGCCACCGCACTCCAGCCTGGGCTGCAGAGCGAGATTCCGTCTCAAAAAACAAAACAAAAAAAGCTTTGTAATTTAAAAAACTCAAAGGACTGTGTTAATTTATCATTACTTGAGAATCCATAATTTTAAGCTGTGTATTAAAATGTATGATTTAAATTCCCCATGGACTCACTGCATCCTTGGTTTTTACAAAGTTGTTAAAAATGAATTAATCTTATGACATTCACCATAGTGTTATTGAAGCCAGCATAAACAAAATTTCTGAAGAAAAATACCTTCCTGCTAGAAAAAGAGGTCTCTGTTTCCTTTTATCAAAAAATGTGAGCCTTGTTGAATATAATACACGTTGTATATTGAAATGAACTTTATCATATAGTTTTGTTCATCTTGGACATCTTGTACACGTACTTTTTTCATTCATATTCCTTTTAACTTTTTTCTCTAATCTATGCAGAGTCTTCCTATGTAAAATGGAAGGAACAGTGCTTAACATGGTAAATTGTGAAAATGTAATAATGTGACACACATTCCCCAAGAGTTCAGCTCACTATCAGATACACAGTGATGTTCTGTAAACAGCAGCTACTGTTACTATAAAGTTCCTCTTTTCAAAGTATTCTGAAATATAAGCAAACGTGCAGTTTTGGAGGTGGATATAAACACAGATACCACTATTTTTATAAAAGTTGTTTTAGAAACTTCAAAGAATCTCCTAAATACTGTGATGCATTTGAAAATAGCTATAATATTCTGAGGTTTAAAATACTTATTAAAAGAGGCATATTCATATCTAAACTATTAATCTTAAAACAAATTATCTACAAGTTACAAATAAACCACAAATTGAATATTACAAATGTGTGAATTGGGGAGAAATAATAAACAAATACACACATTTTGATTCTAATTATAAACTGGTAAGTAATTAGATCTGGGTTTTAGACCTGATTCATTAGCCATAAATTTTAGTATCTTTAAGGCTGACGTTCCTCATCTGTACTGTGATAAAATGATACTAGTTTTTTGCTAAAGTTTTCCTGACTCAAAAATTTCAAAACTTAATTTATATCCCTCTCATCTGAATTTAATTTCTAAAGAATGAGGATTTTTATTTCTATTGTATCATTATAAACATGCTTAAATGTTTTAAAATACATTTGTATTCTAAAATCTATTTACTGGAGAAGATTTTGGAAGAATATAGCTATCTGTAATCAACTCTTCTAAGTACATTCAATTTTCCAAATTTTGATCAATTTCCTTATGAGGCTACAGCTCATCTCTGCTCTTAGACCTGGTCTCTGATTCAACTATTTTGCCAGAAAGCTGGAAATTTTGAAATAATATATCTTTAGTTGAGGGATTTAGTCAAAAGTACAGAGACTCTTCAGTAGAGAGTTACATTCATATCATACAGGAAGTTAGATTAGGTTCACAACCAAAAGCCTGGCTCCCCTTGCTCCCCCCCCCCCCCCCCCTGTATTATCTATCTGTCTGTCTGTCTATCTATCTATCTTTTTATCATTTATCATCTATATGACTTAATAGAATGTCAAATTTGCTGCACAGAAAGCCAGGCAGTGCATTCTAAATAGTAGAATTACGGTCATGGCCATAGCATGTGCGTCTGTCTCTGGAAATGATAATATAGAAATTGATATGACGGCATTGAGACCAAAGCTGGCTGTCAGGAGTGTTTGTTGGAAATTAGGATAAACTTAAGCATCATGAATCTAACTGCTACAATAATATTTTATTTTTGACTTAAATAAAAATTATCATATTGAATTGCTTTGTGAATGAATGTGTTTAATATCAGCTGTAGACCATGGAATACATACTAGCAGGATGGCAATTCAATGTGGAGCAGATGGAGATTTTGGATGGTCTTCAAAGTGAAGCCCAGTTTATGATCTATTGCAGCAAGGTAATTTAAGGGGGTTCATAAAAGCATGGATCAGTACTGCGTGGCTTGTATGATACTGAAAAATCTTCAGTATTTTTTGTAGAGATACCTAATATAAGTATTATCGTTTGTCATGCAAAAATCCTGGTTACAAGATCAGTTAATGGATTCCTTCAAAAATATTTTAAATTATGAATTTAGTCTAATCACATTTTAAAACTTGGACTAAAGTCAACTTAAATAAATTTGAAAATTTAATTTCCAAATTCGGGGTAAGATATGTCACATTCATTCTTAATTATGTAGGTAAAGGCAGTGAAATTGATGTAATACTTCTAAAGTAGATTTGTTAAACACCCCCTCTTATTAATACAATTTTCATAAGATTATATAAGCAGAAATAAATATCATCATAGAAGATTTTTAAAATATGTATGAACTCACACCGTAATTTCTTAAAGAATGGCAGACTAAAGATGTTTCATCATGATCAGTTTTGTGTGTAGATACCATTTGTGAAAATGTTTTAAAACTGTGATAAAGAACATCTTTCACACCTGGCACATTGGATTCTTTGATTAAATGCTCCTTTTATTTAGGATTTTAAAAAGACTTTCTTGATAAGAAGATCAGAAAACTCTTCACGTGCAGTTATAAACTTTTTCCAGTATTATTTCCAACATATCTTCATTGCATAGAAATATAGCTAGTATGGTGCAGATATAACTCTAGTTTTAACAATGCCATGTGCTGGAAATTGTACTATTATTGAGAAATACAACTGGTTCTTATGATCCCAAATTGTTAATATTTGCTCTTTCACCAAACCATAGGATGTACCCTCAGGAGTCTCTCATATTAATGCAATTAATTGAGAAAACAATGACAACAACAGTAACAATCCATTTAATCAATGGTAATTTCCAATTTGGTATCTTTCCATGATTAATTTTCTTTTTTCTTTTCTTCTCTTTTTATTTTTTATAGAAGGGGGTGTCCCTGTGTTGCCCAGGCTGGTCTCAAACTCCTGGGCTCAAGTGATTTGCCCACCTCACCTTCCCAAAGTGCTGGGGTTACAGGTGTGAGCCACTGAACCCAGCCCATAATCAATTTTCAAAGAAGTCTCAGGTTTCAGTCTGACCGTAAGCATATTTACTGGTAGTAGCATCTTTCCTTAATTTACGTGTCATTCATAAAATTATAAAGTTATCTTTTCACATATAAAATAAATGGTAGTATTAGCATATGTTTCTGTCGAATATTAGCTAGAACATAAATTTAAAAAGTGTTTTTGTATACTTTATACTATGACTGGCATAAAGGTAAGCCATCAGCTTTTACCTATTTTATATCCTTCTTAATAATATTCTTTCTTTTAGAATTCTACAGCTTGTTCAAAATGTCCTGAACTGCAGGATTTGGAGAACCAGTAATCAAGATTATAATCTTACCATTTTAAAATAGATCAAACTTTTAGACATAGCTTAGTATTGGCTTTGCAGAAAAATATTTGAAATAATATAAACTATACTCCTAAAAATCTTAACCCAACACAAGATCGATAGTATTTTAACATCATAATGTCAATTTATATTTTCTGCAAAGGAATACACGTTTTACAAAATGTGTTTCAAATATCTGTTAATACATTTCACTGCCAGCATTTTTATTCTGTAGAATACTTTTCATTGCATATTTTACTTCTTAAAAATATTATGCATAATGTATGCAAGTAGAATAAAGTAAGTAAGCTTTCAGGACCAAAAGTCATTTTATCATTACCAACTAATCTAGAATGTCTGATTCACAATGCCAAAAATGTTCTGCCCCACAGTTGCTACTAGATCAAGCAGAATTTAAGGAAAACTAATTAGCTCCAGAATGAATCTGTGAAATGTTAAGTCAAGTTATCAAAATTCTCTCATTCTTCATGCATTTGTGCTGCTTATTTTATATGCCATTAGTGTCAAGAAATGTAGTCCATATGAATTAACTTTTATACAGTAACTTTAGTAAGGCCTTTAAACAATTTAGATATTTTATATGAAACAGACCATTTAAGAAAACTCCCACTTAACAAAGTGAGTCTTAATATAAAGAACAGTATCAGATAGTTTGTCTTAAGCAAAAATAGAGCAATTTACCAGTTAAACCAAACTTATCATTTCACTCAATTCGTAGTAAATATTTTAGTAAAGCTTAAACTAAAAATATTTGAAAGGACGTATGCACAAAAAGGTAATGATCTTTAACAATGGAATCATTCATTTTGAAGGCATTTTTAAAATTTTTTCTCTTAAACTTGATATAGACCTAAACTACTAACTTCGATTTTTATAAGTAGATATGGATTTAATGTGTTTAGAAACAATATAATCAAGTAAACTTTTAATTTATTTATTCATAAATTAGAAGGATTGAAAGGATATGAAAAAATATTCATACTGAACTGTTTATGATAATAGGAGTGGCATTTGAAGGCAGAGGAATTGCTGGTTTCTACGTTGGTATTTATAATTACTATTTTAAACAAGGATATTATGTTTATATGTTATATAATTTAAGTATATGGTATTTAAAAACAATAAACATTAAATATAAAAATTAGATTTTTCATTGTTCCCCTATTTATTAACCTGGGACACAGTGTGATGATAAGTAAAGGAAGGATCTGAGCAGCTGTCATAGATGTCCCAGGCCACTCCTTGCTTTTCTGGAAGTGGCTTCTGTTTACTTGTATGCTTGTTCTTACCAGTAAAGTTTGTCATGGGATAACAGCACTAATCCATGTGAGTCTGCCTTGACAATTCGACCCTTTTTATGTTCTCAAAAATAACAGATAATTCTCCAAAGAGTAAATTTAAATTAGCATAGGAAGAAAAATCAGTTCACTAATAAGAGAAAATTCAATAAGCACACATGATAAGCCATTTCCTTCGAAATTTAAAAATGTAACTGTGCCAGGTGATACAGACAAAGAAAAAAGAAATAAATCCCCCTATCTGATGGGAATATAAATCAGTATCAACATAAGAGAAGGCTGTTTAGCAACACAAATCTAGGGAAAAATCCACTAATCCAAAAAGTAAAAAATTATATGTGCATGTGTGTGTAGGTATATAGCCTAGTGAATCCACTGCACTTGTATGTAAAGACAGAAGCAAATATTTTCACTGTAGCACTTTTTGATATGAGGCAAAATTAGAAATTACCATCAATCAAAAATTAGATAGACAAATTTTAGCGTTTTCATACAATACTGGAATTTAGCAGTTGTTTAACCATACCTGAGCAAAGCTTCACGAATCGACATGAATCAATTATTACAAGTAAAGATGAACAACAAGAAGTTTCTAAAAATATGTATATATTTTGTCAGTGCAATACAAGACAGTGTTTTGTATTAGATATTTATGTAGTATGGGAAATAACAAAAATGGTAGTACTGAACACCAAGTTTTAGAAAATCAGTTAACTCGGGGGTATAAGGAAGAGTAAAAAAATTGGTGAAAATAAATTTAACTATACATAGGATCTTCAAAACTTCATGGAAAATATGTGTTATCAAAAAGACTATGTGTGCTGAGATTCAGGGGATCATGGTGGACAGGAGGCAGGACTAGATCGAAGCTCCAGGCAGAGCAGCCTACAGAGGCTTGCATTGTGAATTTTAGCTCCAGATCAACATCAAGAACAAAGTAGCAATCCTGAGAAGACCCACAGCCCCTCTGAAGGAAGCGGACTGCTCCTCCAGGACCCGGGAGACACCCCAAATACTATGAGTGTCCCAACCGTCAAAGCGGGAAAGGGAGACCCTCCTGTCTCGAACACACACCCCCACTGGAGAAGCTGAAGGTCTGTTTATGGGAGAAGTTTCCGACTTTACCTGGAGCTGAGTCAAGTCAGAGAGCTGAGCAAAATACAAGGGTACAGGAAGCAGCAGAAAGGCCCTTGGAGCTCACTGGCTCCCCAAGCAGCCCATTCCTGCCTGGCACCACAAGGATCCATTGGGAGGGTGGCCAGAGGAGCAGGGGATAAAACTACAGGGAGAAGAAATTCTCTAGCTGAACTTTGTAACAACTTGAACAGGGCAAGAAACCTCCTGGCCAGAATGTGGGGGAGGGCACGAATCTGGTGTGCAGACTTCACAGGCAGGGGGAAGAACTAAAACCCTTTTCTCTCCTGGCTGGGAGATGGAGAGCGTTCAGCAAATTTTTAAGCCATTCTAACCCTCCACCTGAAAACTGATTCTGGGTTTTTGGGGTTGGGGAGGCTTGGTGAGAGTGAGACCAGCCCTTCCGTTTGTGTGGGAGTTGTGTGAGGTCAGTAACTGTCAGCTTTCTCCCACTTCCCTGACAACCTGCATGACTCAGCAGAGGCAGCCTTAATCCTCCTGGTACGTAACTCTAGTGACCTGGGAATGTCACCCCCATCCCCGACAGCAGCTTCGGCAGGACCCACCCAAAAAGAGTCTGAGCTCAGACATGCCTAGCCCCACCCCCATCTGATGGTCCTTCCCTATCCACCCTGGTAGCAGAAGACGAAGGGCATATAATCTCAGAGATGTAGGCCCTGCCCACTGCCAGTTCCTCTCCACACCACTACAGCTGATGCTCTCTGAAAAGCCCCACCTCCTGGCAGGAACCCAAGCAGTGCAAAAATAGAGCATTCAACCACCAAAGCTAAGGACCCTCATGGAGTCCATTGCACCCTCCACCACTTCCACCAGAAAAGGTGCTGGTATCTACGGCTGAGAGACCCATTGATGGTTCACATCACAGAACTCTGTGCAGACAACCCCCAGTACCAGCCCAGAGCCAGGAGACTCGCTGGGTGGTGGGACCCAGAAGAGAGATAACAATCACTGCAGTTCAGCTCACAGGAAGCCACATCCATAGAAAAATGGGGAGAGCACTACATCAAGGGAATACCCAGTGGGACAAAAGAATCTGAACAACGGCCTTCAGCCCTAGACCTTCCCTCTGGCAGAGCCTACCCAAATGAGAAGAAACCAGAAAACCAACCCTGGTAATATGACAAAACAAGGGTCTTCAACACCCCCCCTCCCCACCACCAAATCATGCTAGTTCAACAGCAATGGATCCAAACCCAGAAGAAACTCCTGATTTACCTGAAAAAGAATTCAGGACGTTAGTTATTAAGCTAAACAGGGACCAGAGAAAGACAAAGCCCAATGCAAGGAAATTCAAAAAATGATAAGAGAAGAAAGGGAGAAATATTCATGGAAATAGATAGCTTAAAGAAAAAAAAAACATCAAAAATTCAGGAAACTTTGGACACACTTTTAGAAATGCAAAATGCTGTGGAAAGTCTCAGCAGTAGAATTGAACAAGTAGAAGAAAGAAGTTCAGAATTTGAAAACAAGGTCTTTGAATTAACACAATCCAACAAAGACAAAAAATAAAGAATAATAAAATACGAAAAAAGCTTCTGAGAAGTCTGGGATTATGTTAAATGACCAAACCTAAGAATAATTACTGTACCTGAGGAAGGAGAGAATTTTAAAAGCCTAGAAAA
The DNA here is from genome assembly GCF_002776525.5 of Piliocolobus tephrosceles. NCBI lineage: Eukaryota > Metazoa > Chordata > Mammalia > Primates > Cercopithecidae > Piliocolobus > Piliocolobus tephrosceles. The sequence continues at coordinate 51,214,209 of NC_045452.1, forward strand.
CATATTTAGGGGAATAATCAAGGAAAACTTATCTGGCCTTGCAGGAGACCTAGACAGCTAAATACAAGAATCACAAAGATGGACATTTGGGTTGGTTCTGTTGTGGGGTGGGGAGAGAGGGGAGGGATAGCATTAGGAGATATACCTAATGTAAATGACGAGTTAATGGGTGCAGCACACCAACATGGCACGTGTATACATATGTACATATGTAACAAACCTGCATGCTGTGCACATGTACCCTAGAACTTAAAGTATAATTAAAAAAAAAAAAAATCCAGGCCAAAAAAAAAAAAAGAATCACAAAGAACACCTAGGAAATTCATCACGCAAAGATCTTGACCTAGGCATATTGTCATCAGGTTATCCAAACTTAGGATAAAGGAAAGAATCTTCAGGGCTGTGAGACAGAAGCATCAGGTAACCTAGAAAGGAAAACCTATCAGATTAACAGCAGATTTCTCAGCAGAAACCCTACAAGCTAGAAGAGATTGGGACCCTATCTTCAGCTTCCTCAAACAAAATAATTACCAGCCAAGAACTTTATATCCAGTGAAACTAAACATTATATATGAAGGAAAGATACAGTTGTTTTCACACAAACAAATGCTGAGAGAATTTGCCATTATCAAACCACCACTACAAGAACTGCTAAAAGGAACTCGAAATCTTGAACAAATACTGGAAACATCAAAACAGAACTGCTTTAAAGCATAAATCACACAGGACATACATAACAAAAATACAAGTTAAAAAGTAAAAACAAAAAGTAAAATCAAAGTACACAGGCAACAAAGAGCATGACAAAAGCAATGGTACCTCACATTTCAATACCAACATTGAATGTAAAAACCCTAAATGCTCCACTTAAAAGATAAAGAACTGCAGAATGGGTAAGACCTCACCAACCAATTATTTGCTGTCTTCAGGAGACTTGCCTAACACATAAGGACTCACATAAACTTAAAGTAAAAGGATGGAAAAGGATTATTTCATGCAAATGGATACCAAAAGTCAGCAGGAGTAGCTACTCTTGTATCAGACAAGGCAAACTTTAAAGCAACAGTGGTTAAAAGAGACAAAGAGGGACAGGATATAATGGTAAAAGGCCTTGTCCAACAGGAAAATAAAATGTCTAATTCTAAATATATATACATCTAACACTGGAGCTCCCAAATTTATAAAACAATTACTAATAGACTTAAGAAATGAGATAGACAGCAACACGATAATAGTGGGGGACTTCAATACCCCACTGACAGCACTAGATGGGTCCTCAAGACAGAAAGTCAACAAAGAAACAATGGGTTTAAACTATACCTTGGAGCAAATTGATTTAACAGATGTATCCAGAACATTTTGTCCAACAACCACAGAACACACATTCTATCCAACAGTGCATGGAACTTTCTCCAAAATTGACCATATGATAGGCTATAAAAATGAGCCTCAATAAATTTAAGACAATTGAAGTTATATCAAGCACTCTCTCAGACCACCATGTAATAAAACTAGAAATCAACTGCAAAAGGAACCTTCCAAAAAAAAAAAAAAAAATGCATACCAGTATCCTTAGTGAACATAGATGCTAAAATCCTTAACAAAATACCAGCCGACTGAATCCAACAACATATCAAAAAGAGAATACACCATGATCAAGTGGGTTTTATACCAGGGGTTCAGGGATAGTTTAACATACACAAGTCAATAAGTGTGATACATTGCATAAACAGAATATAAGACAAAAATCACATGATCATCTCAATAGATGCAGAAAAAGCATTCAACAAAATCCAACATCCCTTTATGATTAAAACTCTCAGCAAAACCTACATACAAAGAACATACCTTAATGTAATAAAAACCATCTATGACAAACCCACAGCCAACATAATACTGAATGGGGAAAAGTTGAAAGCATTCCCTCTGAGAACAGGAACAAGACAAGGATGCCCACTCTCACCACTCCTCTTCAACATAGTACTCAAAGTCCTAGCCAGAGCATTCAGACAAGAGAAGGAAATAAAGGGTATCCAAATCAGTAAAGTGAAACTGTCACCTGTTTGCTGACGATATGATCATTTACCAGAAACCTCCTAGAACTGATAAAAAAAAAAATTCCAACAAAGTCCTGGATACAAGATTAATGTATACAAATCAGTAGCTCTTCTATAATATTAGCAGTGACCAAGCAGAAAATCAATTCAAGAACTCAACCCCTTTTACAACAAAAGCTGCAAACAAAACAAAACAAAAACATTAAATACTTAGGAATGTATCCAAAAAAGGAGTTAAAAGACCTCTACAAGGAAAACTACAAAACACTGCGGAAAAAAATAGATGACATGAACAAATGGAAACACATCTCATGCCCATGGATGGGTAGAATCAATATGGTGAAAATGACCATACCACCAAAAGCAATCTACAAATTCAGTGCAATCCCCATCAGAATACCACTATCATACTTCAGAGAATTAGCAAAAAGAATCCAAAATTAATATAGAACCAAAAAAGAGCCCCCATAGTCAAAGCAAGACTAAGCCAAAAGAACAAATCTGGAGGTATCACACTACCTAATTTCACACTATACTATAAGGCCATAGTCATCAAAACAGCATGGTACTGGTATAAAAATAGGATATAGACCAATGAAACAGAATCGAGAACCCAGAAATAAACCCAAATACTTACAGTCAAGATCTTCAACAAAGCAAACAAAAACAAAGTGGGGAAGGACACCCTTTTCAACAAATGGTGCAGGGATAATTTTCAAGCTACATGTAGGATAATAAAACTATATCCTCATCTCTCACCTTATACAAAAATCAACTCATGATGGATTAGAGACTTAAATCTAAGGCCTGAAACTAAAAAAAAATTTCTAGACGATACCATTGGAAAAACCCTTCTAGACATTGGCTTTGGCAAGGATTTCATGACCAAGAACCCAAAAGCAAATGCAATTAAAAAAAAAAAAAAAAAAAAAAAAAAAAAAGCTGGGACCTAATTAAACCAAAGAGCTTTTACACAGCAAAGGGAACAGTCAGCAGAGTAAACAGACAACCCACAGAGTGGGAGAAAATCTTCACAATCTATATGTCTGACAAAGTACTAATATCCAGAATCTACAACGAACTCAAACAAATCAGTAATAAAAAAACAAAGAATCCCATCAAAAACTGGGCTGAGGACATGAATAGATGATTCTCAAAAGTAGATACACAAATGTCCAACAAACATGAAAAAAAGCTTAGCATCAGTAATGATCAGGGAAATGGCATGGATTTCCAAGCATGGATGCGGTGAACAGGGAACACTGCTACACTGCTGGTGGGAATGTAAACTAGTACAGCTGCTGTGGAAAACAGTGTGGAGAGTCCTTAAAGAACTAAAAGTAGAACTACCATTTAATCCAGCAGTCATACTCAGAGGAAAATAAGTCATTATTCGAAAAAGATACTTGCACATACATGTTTATAGCAGCACAATTCACAATTGCAAAATCGTGGAAACAACCCAAATACCCATCAATCAATGAGTGGATAAAGAAACTGTGATATATATCACAGCCATAAAAAGGAATGAAAGAACAACTTTTGCAGTGACCTGGATGAGATTGGAGACTATTATTCTAAGTGATGTAATGCAGAAATGGAAAACCAAACCTCATAGGTTCTCACTGATATGTTGGAGCTAATCTATGAGGATGTAAAGGTATAAGAATAATACAATGGGCTTTGGAGATTTGGGGGGAAGAGTGGGAGGGGTCAAGGGATAAAAGACTGCAAATATGGTGCAATGTATACATGGGCGATGGGTGCACCAAAATCTCACAAATCACCACTAAAGAACTTACTCATGTAACCAGATACCACATGTAACCCAATAACTTATGGAAAAAAAAATTGCTATGCATGGATTTCAAAAACTTTTTGCATCAAAATAAACTTGTACTAAGCTGTTATAACATATTTGAACAGGATCTAGGTGGATCTAGTTTGAAGCACAAAGAAGGAGAAGACATTAGTTTGAAAAGAGCCCCTGTCAGGGCAACAGGAATTCTGCTAAAGTTGAAGCAAGAGCAAACATCAAATTTATGGTAGATCTTGTGTGAAAGAATGGTAAAATGATTGATACATTAAGAAAAGTTTATGGGGACAATGTCTCAAACGATTCAGTGGCTTATAAATGGAAAACTAATTTTAAAACGGGACAAAACAATGTTGAGGATGAAGCCTGTGGGGGCAGACAATTCGTGTCATTTCTTGAGGAAAAAATTCATCTTGTTTGTGCCCCAAATAAAGGGGACTGAAATTAACAGCAGAAACAATAGCCAATAGCATAAACATCTCAGTTGGCTCAGCTTACACAATTCTGACTGAACAATTGAAGTTGAGCAAACTTTCCACTCAATGATTGCCAAAACTGTTGCACCCATATCAGCTGCAAAAAAGGAGCAGAGCTTTCAATGGAAATTTTAAACAGGTGAGATCAAGATTTTGAGGAATTTCTTCAAAGGATTGTAGCAGGAGATGAAACATGGCTTTACCAGTATGATCCTGAAGACAAAGCACAACTGAAGCAACTGCTACCATGAGGTAGAATTGATCTGTTCAAAGCCAAAGTCGGCCAGTCAAGAGCAGAACTCATGGCAAAAGTGTTTTTGTGATGCTTACAGCGTTTTGCTTGTTGACTCTCTGGAGGGCCCAAAACCAATAACATCTGCTTATTATGGGAGTGTTTTTGAGAAAATTAGCCAAGGCTTTAGCAGAAACCACCACCACCCCCTCCACCCTGCCCCAGGAAAGCTTCACCAGAGAGCCCTCCTCCACCATGACAGTCCTCCTGCCTCATTCCTCTTATCAAACAAGGGCAATTTTGTGAGTATTTTCATAGGAAATTTTTAAACATCTGCATTACAGTTCTGATTGGTTCCTTCTTTTTATTTGCTAATATTAAAAAAACCTTAAACGGCACCAATTTTTCTTCAGTTAATAATGGAGAAAAGACGGCGTTGACATAACTGTGTTCTCAGGACTCACTTTCTTAGGAATGGACTAAATGGCTGGTGTCATCACTGATATCACTTACTTATTTTGAATTTGTTGGAGCTTATGTAGAAAAATACTATTTACATTTTTTATTCTTATCTTTTAATTATATTTTTCCATGAACTTTTTGAGGTCTCATATATAGTTTTTTTATACAATACAGTAATGAATATTTGTAAAATTTATATGGTATGTAAGAGGTGCTTAGTTATAATATTCTTATACTTTTATGTGTTAACTATTTTTTTATTAAATGAATCAAAATAGTTTGAGCTTCTCTCAAAAGTCATCCAGGAGGATATCAATCAAATTGATGTGATTTTCTTCATTATCCTGGCAGAATATTGGACTTCTTCATCTGGGCTTAGAGTTCATTACAAATTTCCAGAAATTTCTTTCTTGGCTTTGATCCTTTGTCATAATGTGCTGGTGAACATGAAACAGTAGGCTCTCTGGAGTGTGTTTCGGGGGCGATATAGTAAGGGGAGTCTTGACAGGTTGCATTTGCTGATGTTTATAGTGAGAATTTCTCTAATATGGTCACTTTCAAGCTGCCAACATGATGCTACTGAATGCAAAATTGTGAAAAGTCATCCTGTGGCACATGAATTAGATAGTCATAACTTCAAGAACATAGATAATAAAGTATAATAAAATAATTAGAACAGGATGAGTTTGAGTCTTTCTTACCTTTTTAAAATATAATTTATTTAATTCTAAGCTTATATAGTTTATGGTGGCCACCTTTCCTCCTTTAGAGCCACATATCAGTCATAATTAGTACCTTGGCCATGGAGTGAGGCAGAAAACCAAACCAAATCATACAAAAAGTGTGGATCCAGGTAGAGGATTATTTGTTTTTCTGATCTAATTGCCATTTGTGGGATTCTTTTGATACTAAGAATACCAGAAGTATAAATGCTTCATGATGGAGCGATCATCTTTTTCAGATGAGGCAAAACAGAGCTGTATACATTCATCTTATCTCATCTCATCTCATCTCATCTCATCTCATATCTCTTTCTATCTCATCTATCTATCTACCTGTCTTATCTATCCATCTACCTATCTTATCTATCTATCATCATCATCTATCTATTCATCCATCTATCAACCTATCTCATCTCTCTCTCTGTATGTCTATCTAATCTATCATGTACAAATGTTTGCTGAGATTACTGCTCTTACTTTGTGTTGTCTTAACTTCTTTTGTATATTCTGATTCTATGTTGAGTCATGAAAATTCAAGCTGAAGTTCAAACAAATGATGGAAGTGTTAGTGATACAGCTGAGCTTCAACATACTCTAGGTTTCTTTTAAAAGCTATATGCAGAGTGCAGGGGCTTATGCAACTAAGTGGGCTGTTTGGCAAGATAATAGACATAGCAGAGAGAGAAACTTGTATCTCCTACATGAACGTCTGTGTGTTTACGAGAGTTGATGTATGACGCATTCCAGAGTTTGTACTGTGTCAGCTTATCTTCTGAATTTCTTTGGCCTACTATAGTCTACTTAGAATACACCCAAGCGTAAATACATTTCTTCTCTGTTTTGATTTTAAGTGACCATTGTCCTTATAGACATGCTATGCAAGGGTTGGGTATAGGTACATCCTCTTGAAATGATTTAATTAATACAATGTCATATATAAACTTTAGAAGTATTTGACAACATCTAATCATGAGGATTCCTATCAGCATAGAAAAGTGTCAGCCGGGCACAGTGGCTCACGCCTGTAATCCCAGCACTTTGGGAGGCCAAGGCGGGTGGATCACGAGGTCAGGAGTTCGAGACCAACCTGGCCACCATGGTGAGACCCCCCCATCTCTACCAAAAATACAAAAATTAGCTTGGTGTGGTGGTGGGCACCTGTAATCCTAGCTACTTGGGAAGCTGAGGCAGGAGAATCATTTGAACCCAGGAAGCGGAGGTTGGAAAAGTGTCAGCAATGTTACCAGTTGCCATTTATGTACATTTTCTTTTTATTTCAACAGGATTTTTTATTCTATAATAAACTATAAAAGAATCATGGCAGTTGCTTTCCATTGATTCATATAATTCTCTGCCCAGAGAGAAAATGCAAAGCTTTAAAAGGACAGAATCATAAAATATGATGCCTCCAAGCAAAACGCAGGGAATTTCATCCTCCTATGTATTTTTAATTTAAGAGGGACATGAAAACAGACGTGACCAGTGATAGAAAAGGTGAATTTGGGGCACTTCTGTCCTCTTTTTTTCTTTTATAAAATGGCCAGAAACTTGTTTGTGACAACATGTCTAGCAATTTGCTTGACTTCAAATACTTGCAAAAGAAATAATAAAATTATTAAAAATAGAAATGAAATATTTCATTTTGTTTCACCAGTGAGAAAAGCTGGTCAAAGAGATTGTCCTGAGAAGTTCATTTCCTCATCACTTAAGAAAGCTGTGATATAACTGAACAAGTGACTTGTGTCATATAAAGATTATGAGGCTGGGCACGGTGGCTCAAGCCTGTAATCCCAGCACTTTGGGAGGCCGAGACGGGCGGATCACGAGGTCAGGAGATCGAGACCATCCTGGCTAACACGGTGAAACCCCGTCTCTACTAAAAATACAAAAACTAGCTGGGCGAGGTTGCGGGCGCCTGTAGTCTCAGCTACTGGGGAGGCTGAGGCAGGAGAATGGTGTAAACCCGGGAGGCGGAGCTTGCAGTGAGCTGAGATCCGGCCACTGCACTCCAGTCCGGGCAACAGAGCAAGACTCCGCCTCAAAAAAAAAACAAAAAAAAGATTATGAGTTGAATGATCAAATTAGAAGACATTTTAAAACGCTTACTTGATGCACTACACCTGTAATCCTGGCACTTTGGGAGGCCGAGGCTGGTGGATCAAGAGGTCAAGAGATTGAGACCATCCTGGCCAACATGGTGAAACCTCGTCTCTACTAAAATAAATAAATAATAAATAAATACCAAAAAAATTAGTTGGGTGTGGTGGTGGGCGCCTGTAATCCTAGCTATTCGGGAGGCTGAGGTAGGAGAATTGCTTGAACCCAGGAGGCAGAAGTTGCAGTAAGCTGAGATTGCACCACTGCACTTCATCCTGGGTGACAGAGCGAGACTCCATCTCAGGAAAAAAAAAATGCTGTGAGGTTTATTCTTTTAAAAAATAAAGCAAGAAGGAAATGGATCAATATATGTCACAAATCAGTGCTATTTCTGCTAGAACAGAGACTCTGATGTTACTTAGACTCAAAGTGTTGTTATAAACCAGGAGTTTCTGAACTTCAGCATGCATTGCAATCACACAGATACTGAGCTCTAGCCCTGGAGTTGTTGATGTGGTATATCTGAGGTAGAGGCTAAAAATTTGTATTTCCAATGAGTTCCCAGGTAATGATGATTCTGCTGAATTGTGGATCACTCATTGAGAACCAAAGCTATAAACAGTATCACATATTGAGAATAGATGTGATGATATAATACAAAATTACAAAGAAATCCATGAACTCGAAAATTACCAGATTCACAATAGTGTGTGTTTATGTTGTTGAAAGTAATGTGGAAAGCTGACATAGAATGTTTAACTCTATTAGAAGACAATCTTTTAAATAATCTAAGTAGGTAGATGAATGTTGCATCACTGTTTGTAGATTTTGCATGTCTTGATCAGACATTTCATGATCTACTTTTTAAAAATAAAATGAAGTTGTTAATACTGAACTAAGGTTTGTATAAATTAAGTATGAACGATCAGGTACATTCTGTTAGCCAAAAGGCATGGAATTGCTAGCTTTTGAATTTCCTTTAATCAAATAGTTTAAATAATACAATCTAAAAAAGCTTAAAATGTCATTATATAAATGACATAATGGAAAAAATATTATAGTGACTCTGTTTGGCTTTAAATCTATTAGTTTATTCAACAAATATTTACTGAGTTCCTACTATGTTTCAGAAAATGTTCTAGGCACTAGAAATAGAATGATCAAAATGTACATAAATGTTGTCCTTATGGGACCTCCATTCTGTAAAAAGTCATTGTATATTCCGTTCAGTAACAAACATGATGTGATGTTAAGGTTGGTAAACTGACAGAAAAACCTGAAATATCAATCCAGTTTTGATATCTAACAACAGTAGTGAACAAATACAGTGAATTCTAAGCTAAACAATTGTTCAGAATATGCTAATAAGAAATAGAATCACAGCAAATTATAAAATTAAAATTAAAACTACAAGTTTAATCTAATTTTCATCGAGAAGACTAGTAGGAAGACTGTTGGGAGAATTTCCACTCATTTCTTTTTCTTTTTTTCTGAATATCTAAACCAATGATATGCAACATGGGTTTTCCCTCTATGAATGTCTCCTTTACACATACACCATATTTTCCATGGGAACCTGTCTAAATAGAGACAATAATTTGGGAGTGAAGTTGTACAGATGACTCCTCCCACTACTCAGCAAACATCTTTCCCAAGAGTCATGCTCCCTTTTCATTTGAGAATTAATGAAATAAGTAAGAAATAAAACATGATTGTACATATTTATTTGACTGCTTCACTAGTTTATTTACTTGTCAAGCATGTTCAAGATTTCTAATAAGTTACTAGCTCAGGACACAGCATTGAAGTTCAGATTAATCTGGGTCTTGCTCTCAAATAACTCGGAGGATGAAGGAGATATGAAAAATGCAGTCAGAGAAGAGCCGTGATAAAAGTACTTCCTGGAGAAGTCTTTGAGTGACAGCCAATGTATACTAGTAATACATGAAATAGACAACGATTCCCAGAGGATGTAATGATTTGAGTTGAGCCTTGAAAGGTGAATAGAGTTAGCTAAGTGAGGATAGTAAAGATAAATTGAGAGGTGAAGACAGCCAACATGGAAATTATTGCAGCATTTGCCTTCATCATGTGTGTGACCAAAAAACTCAGGAAAAAAAATGATTCAAACACTTGTGGGTATGTGCGTCTGTGCGCGCACGTGTGTGTGTGTGTGCAGTGTTCTTTGTGGTGTCTGTTGAGTCTCAACAACCCCCCTTCTGGGGGTCAGACACTGCCATAGCTGTCAGGCATTCAAAGGTGAATGAGACATGGTCTTCCTTTCAATGGATTTATATTCACATAGGAGATTTGCAAATTACTCTTTGCTTTCGGGGCACTAAGTGATTCAATTTTACTGGCTAAAAACCGTAAAATAACCTTTTGCAAAACTGTAAGTACTATTCTTGCTCTCAATTTTTATGTGTTAATGTCATGAAAACTCAGTTTAAAATATCACAGTAATTAATTAATACATTTTTTTCTGCAGGTGAAGCAGTTCTTATGTACATACTGAGTGTATCTTTTACAAAATTTTAGATAAAATTTTAGTAGACCTTTAGTACACATCCTTGGTTATATATTACCTGAAGGGAAATTCAAAACCAAACCAAACAAATAAACATACAGGCAAAACAGAACCTTTGATTTTTCTCCAACCAAAAAATCTGTCAGTGGTGTCTCCTTTCTCTCAAATATAAAATCATGTTTATCATAGATGTTAAAGGATATCTACCAGCTATTATTTGGGGTTATTTTTATATCCTACTATTACTAACACAGATAGTGGTATATGAGTAAAAGCATGTATTCTTTTCTGCTTTAATGTAGTTAAATGTAGCTGAAATGGTGGCAATGAAAGAGCACTCATTCACCCACATACGTTATAAAATTGTTTATTTAAAAACAGTCTGTGGATATGGTTCATAACACAATTTCCCTCTCATAGTACATGGAGAAATTATGGGCCGCATTTTAAAGGTTTGTTTTCTAAATTAAATCATGTTGTGCTCTAAATTGAATCACTTAAAACTCAAATGTATTTTTTTCGTTGTTAGCAATTTTAAAATGAACAGCTTGCATAAATTTTCTTAATTAGGTTTTAAACCCAAAAGGCCAGTAACTATATTTGGTATCCTTTATATAATTTATACTGAGCTGTCTTGCAATCCTGCTTATCAGCATATGAAAAATAAGTAAACCTTTTTTTTTTTAACTCCTAAAATTTGGGAGTATGTTTGATAGTACTTTATTTATAAAGCAAATTTCAGCATCATGATCAGAATTATGCTGATGCCAAATTCATGTGAATTGACTTTATGGGAAACACACTATTTAAAATAAATGTCTTGGTAGACTAATAAATGAACAGGAGTAATAACACATGCTCCTTTAATTTTTTTTTTTTCACAATTTAAATCTTAATTGTTTTATTAGAAAGCATTTTGGAAAGACATTCATATTTGGTTTTGGATAGGTTAAAGCTCAGTGATATGATTTACATCAATTTTTATTTATTTATTTATTTTTTATTTTTTATTTTTTATTATACTTTAAGTTCTAGGGTACATGTGCATAACGTGCAGGTTACATATGTATACATGTGCCATGTTGGTGTGCTGCACCCATCAACTCGTCAGCACCCATCAATTCATCATTTATATCAGGTATAACTCCCCAATGCAATCCCTCCCCCCTCCCCCCTCCCCATGATAGGCCCCATTGTGTGATGTTCCCCTTCCCGAGTCCAAGTGATGCTCCTTTAATTTTAAAAACACTTTTATTCTAACCAGGAATTAGAAGTATCACAAATAAATGTTTAAGTTATATGATTATTTATTTAGTACTAATATTTCTGGTATAGCCAGTTCATTAAAAAAGAGCTACCCAGAGCCCCTGACATAAAATACTCAAAAACAAAAATTACTATGCTTCATAACTCCTCAAGAATTTACTAGGAGCACCAACACTCATTATACCAAGGAAAATGCAAGTTTGTTAACACACGTCTTGGTGTATTATTATGTTTATAGGGTAAACAGTCCACTTTTGGTTGTAAATCATTGACTCACTTGTGCACAGCAAAAAATCTGATTCATGTGTGAATGACAGAAGGACTATATATATCTATCTCTCTCTATATATTTTACTGGTATGACAGAAATCCACTGAAGAATCAATTATAAACATCTACTAAAATGAATGTAAGTTAATACTGAAAAACAAATGTGTGACAAACATAGCTCAGGACCCTTCCTCCATTCTCATTCTTAAGTAAACAAGTTAGTAAGAAAACAAGTTTGCTCTCAAGACTTTTCCAGCCCATTTCTAGGTTGATACTGTTCTAGGGTACCTCCTGGTCTGTTGCGTTTAAAATAATGTTATCCATTACATAAATATTTAATGGAAGCAGATCCCCATTTGTCTGGCCTCTCCCTCCAACATAATTTTCTGTCATTTTAATCTGGTTTGCATCAACTTTCTATTTAGATGGCTATAAAGACACTGCTGAGTATTAGTTTTCTTTTCTCCTGGAAGATTTACCTCTAGTTTTCTGATTTTCTTTTTCTGTTTTTGTAGAGATGGGGTCTCACTATGTTGCCCAGACTGCTCTCAAACCCCTGGGTCCAACAAATCCTTCTGTCTCAGCCTCCCAAGATTTCTGTTTCTTACTAAAAGTAATATATTATATTCTTCTGGGAAAATGAGTCCACACTGGTGGTCACATTAGATGGGACCTACTAGATGGCCAAAGAACCAACCCTCTCCCTTCTAGTTCCTAAATAGGATGACAGAGATTCTAAAAGGAACCAATATATCAAAACTTTTGTCCCATTCGGGATCCAGTGCAAACTGAACATTTTTTGCCTCTTAGAACTAGCCCTTCAGCATGCTTTTATTTTCAAATCGTTAATCCATAAAATTGGGTGAAAATGCCCTGCTGTGTCCATTGATAGCCTAGATGAGAAGTTCACACCCTCTCAGTTCTGTCCCTAGTGGAGCTTGCTGCTTTCTGGAATGAGCTTAATTTCTCCATTCTCTGTACTATACCTATCATTTCTTGTTCTGCTACTTTAGCCAAAGCATGGAAATCAACTCATTCAAAACCAAATTCTTGCATATTTTGAAGATTTGCTTTTGAGAGTTGTTTTGGACTACAAATTTCTCATAATGAACTCCATTGGTGATCTGAAGACAAGATAGTGTCAAAGTCTATGCACATCTGATTCAAGTGCCCTGGTACAAGATTACATATGGAAATGGTAGGTTTTAGAGTAAACGACTAAACCAATAATATAATATTCTTTTGTATCTAATTCATCTTCTTCTTTTTTCCTCTTCTTTTTTAGTCTTTTTAATCTTTATGAGGATTTTTCTGTCTATGATTCTGGCCAGTTAGGCCTATTGATTAATTTGCCTAGAGCTAATACTTTAAATTTGTATTACGTACACGGAAGCAACCAACTAATCTTTGCAAGATTAGTAGGTAGCAAATTAGTTGCTTGCATGTTAGAGAAAAATGGTACAAGTATTTCTTTAAAAACTTAGAATCTGGATGTGAAAATAAAATTTGTATTCCTCTTATAGCCATATCGCGTCATATTTCTTATATAACACTCATTTGACACAATGTAACTTTGATTTTTTAAAAGGAAAACATTAAAAACCCGCAGAATACTTTGAGGTAATAATATACTGTCATTATATTTTGCCAAATTTCAGAAAGAAAAGTAATAATATAAGAAGTAGATTTATTTTCTCACTGACTCAGTGTTTTGTTTTCATTGTGGTGTAGGGCTAATGCAATTTTTAAGGATTTTAGATATTTATTTTGTGTGATTTCCCTAGACCAAACTGTATCCTTTTTGAATTTTGGTACTTTATAACAGGAAGCAATTTTGCAGCAAATTGAAATGGTTGGATTTTACAGCTCTTCTTTAGAACATCTCCTTCCCCACCCCCAACTTTTCTTTCATCAAACAGCAATTACCCAGCATCCACACAACATATTTACTTGATTTTTCTTCTGAGACCTTCTAGTCACACAGAAAAAATATTTTTCCTCCTAAATGTTCTATTATAGAATTTTCCTTTCATAAAGCATCTATGTCCCCTATTACAGTGATTAAAATCAGTTTCATGCAGTGCCAACAAGAGGATCATTTCTCTCCCTCAAAGAACTATTGTAAACACTTAATCTCCTTTATTTATATTATTCGCACTGTAGAAGGCCTCTTTTATGATATCTTATTCTAGGGTCACATTGTCATGTCTGTGATCTTTCTAGGTGCACAAATTCTTTCATCTTGTTCCAATATTTGCTTTAGACATGGATAAGATTTGATTTTGACTTGGGTAGTCCACACTACAGCAGCAACTGACTTATCAGGATCCAAACACTCTCCCTGCCATCTGTGGGGAGTTGACACATCCAAACTAGACAACAGATCAGATTATGAGGTCTTCTCTGACCACATGGATTCAAAATAAAATCTAATTTCTCTTTATAGCCTCCATCACATTAGGAAAATTCCAGAATACATTGCCTTCTAGTCCTTTTTTTTGCTACTCCCTACAACCAGTATTTAAGCAAATACTTTAAAAACATTAAGAAACATATACTTTACTGAACTTCCTACCTTGGGCAGAATGTTACAAACAGTTCCCTTATGGCATCAAGTTTGCCGGCTTGCCAGTAGGAAGTCTCAGGGAATGCCATCTCATCCCCCAGCCTCCTCTAACTGCATGCATCCTTAAGGAGCTAATACTGCTGTATCAGAGGTTGGTCTTCTAACTAGGTAGAGCCAGGTGCATATTATCACATTTAATTCTCCTTTGAAAGGACAGGCTTAAATAGAAGGTGATTCTCCTCCTCCACTAGTTAGGGATTCCAAGGGGTTACATGAAGAGGCCTTCATCTCAGAATACCAGAATTCAAATCTAGGTTTTATTATATATTAACTATGTGACTTTGGACAATTTTGCCCCTTAAACTGTGAGTCTCAATTTCCTCATCTTGAAAATGAAGCTAATGATATATTACTTATGTCAAGGAGTTGTTATAAGACATAAAGATATGGTATAACAGTACCTGGTGAAATACAGGCAATCAAGTATTACTATTATTATCTTTTTAACATCAATAACTCTGAGTTGGCTAGGCATGATGGCTCATGTCTGTAATCCTGGCACTTTAGGAGGCCAAGGTGGGCGGATCAGTTGAGGTCAGGAGTTTGAGACCAGCCTGACAACCATGGTGAAATCCCAACTCTGCTAAAAATACAAAAATTAGCTGGTCGTGGTGGCAATGTCTATAATCCCAGCTACTCAGGAGGCTAAGGCAGGAGAATCGCTTCAACCTGGGAGAGGAAGGTTGCAGTGAGCTAAGATCGTGTCATTGGACTCTAGCCTGGATGACAGAGTGAGACTCCATCTCAAAACAAAAACAAGCGAACAAAAATTCTCTGAGTTACTCATTCTTTCTTTCTGGGGAAAAGAGGTTGAATAATGATAGAGCTTGCTGGAAAAATGATGGTTGAACTATACCTCAATAAGGGTATATCTTTAATAGATTATTCTGTTTTTATTTACATCTTGATATGTGTTTTTACAGCATGGAGGTAAAGTACATCCAGTATCCATTTTTCTATAGTATTTTTCTATCACACTGAAACATACCTGCTAATGAGTTCATTACATATTAAATTATTAATTTATTGGTACTTAGTTACATTGTATTATACACGTTTTTTGTTAGATTGTTTCTGGTGTTGAAGTATGTTTTGTGTTATTGGGAGTATGGATTAGAATGTGGTGTTATTTTTTCTCCAAATAAAAAAAAAATGGAATATAAGCCTGTGCTATATGAAAACTCACTATCCAACATAATTTTAGGAATGGAAATATTTAGGTAACAAGGATTGCATTTGCTATCTCATTTAGTCCCCCTTAAGCTATGAAAATCTCTGTTGAGTATCTTCCACTTTCAAACCCCAAGGAATAAATATTATTCAATATCGGGGGAACCAGCCTCCAATATTTCAACATAGGTTCTTTTCTATTTTCCTTAAGTGTCGGCCAGTCTGAGAAATAAAGGAAAAGAGTAAAAAAGAGAGAAATTTTAAAGCTGAGTGTCCGGGGGAGATATCACATGTTGGCAAGTTCCATGTGCCCCCTGAGCCACAAAACCAGGAAGTTTTTATTATGGATTTCTAAAGGGGAGGGAGTGTACGAATAGGAAGTGGGTCACAGAAATCACATGCTTCAAGGTCAATAAAATATCAGAAGGTAAATGGGGGTAGAGTGAGATTATAGGACCAGGACGAAATTAGAATTGCTGATGAAGTTTCATGTCCCACTGGGCATGCATTATCATTGATAACATCTTATCAGGAGACAGGGTTTGACAGCAGACAATCGGTCTGATCCAAATTTACTAGGCAGGAATTTCCTCATCCTAATAGGCCTGGGGGTGCTATGGGAGACCAGGGCTTATTTCATCCCTTATCTACAACCGTGTGACAGACATTCCCAGAGCGGCCATTTTAGAGACCTACCCCTGGGAATGCATTCTCTTTCTCAGGGCTGTTCCTTGCTGAGAAAAAGAATTCAGCGATACTTCTCCTATTTGCTTTTGTAAGAAGAGAAGTTCTGTCTGGCCCCACAGGCAGTCAGGCCCAATGGTTATCTCCCTCGTTCCCTGACAATTGCAGCCATCCTGTTCCTTTTGGATGCCCAGATTTCATATCGTTCAAACACACAGACTCTACAAACAATTTGTGCAGATAACGCAATCATCACAGGATCCTGAGGTGACATACATCCTTAGTTTATGAAGTTGGCAGGATTAAGAGATTAAAGACAGGATAGGAAATTATAAGAGTATTGGTTGGAGAAGTGATAAATGTCCATGAAATCTTCACAATTTATGTTCAGAGACTGCAGTAAAGACAGGTGTAAGAAATTATAAAATTATTAATCTGTGAGACTAATAAATGTCCATGAAATCTTCACAATTTATGTTCTTCTGCCATGGCTTCAGCTGGTCCCTCTGTTCGGGGTCCCTGATTTCCTGCAACAATTCCTGACTTGCTCACTATTTTCATTCTCAAATCCAAGTGCTCTGACTTCTTTTGCAGCTAGCTCTTTACAACTTGCTTTCTTAAAGTTGACCAATTTCCACTGAGTAGTGGTCTTCTATTAGTTATTTTTATTCCTGGACCCCTGTCATATACAACAGGAGTCTCCAGTCCTAGGGCCATGGACTAAGCCGTTAGGAACCCGGCCGCTTCCTAATATTGAAGCTTCAGCATATTTACAGCCACTCTCCATCACTCACGTTACTGCTTGAGCTCCACCTCCTATCAGATCAGCATCAGCATTAGAGTCTCATAGGAGCGTGAACCCTGTTGTGAGCTGTGCATGCAAGGGATGTAACTTGTGCGCTCTTTATGAGAATCTAATACCTGATGATTTGTCACTGTCTCCCATCACCCCCAGATGGGACTTTCTAGTTGCAGAAAAACAAGCACAGGGCTCCCACTGATGCTACATTATGGTGAGTTATATAATTATTTAATTGTATATTATAATGTAATCATAATAGAAATAAACTGCACAACAAATGTAATGCACTTGAATCATCCACAAACCACCCTCCACCCTGATCTGTGGAGAATTGTCTTCCATGAAAGTGGTCCCTGGTGCCAAAAAGGTTGGGGACTGCTGGTAAATAACATTATTGAACTCTGTTGCTGTTGATACTCTTTTCCTAGTCTCTTTGATATAAGAAAGTTGTTCTTTGGAGTCACTTGGTTGCTGGCTCCTCAACCTTTTCTTGTTCTCTAGAGACAAATGTTTATCAATGTTTTTTCTTGTTGGCCTCCAGAGTCTCATAATTTCAAGCATTGCTTTCTAGCAGGATGCATCATGCACCATAAAGCTTAGTTATAGCCCAGCTTTAAAGTTCTCCTAAGTTTTTTTTTGGATGGAGTTTAGCTCTGTCTCCCAGGCTGGACTGCACTGGCATAATCTCTGCTCACTGCACCTCCATCTCCCAGGCTCAAGCAATTCTCCTGCCTTGGCCTCCCGAGTAGCTGGGGTTACAGGCACATGCCACTGTGCCTGGATAATTTTTGTATTTTAGTAGAGACAGGGTTTCACCATCTTGTCCAGGCTGGTCTTGAACTCCTGACCTCAGGTGCTCTGCCCACCTTGGCCTCCAAAAGTGCTGGGATTACAGGTATGAGCGACTGTACTTGGCCTAAAGTTCTCCTAATTTTTATATGTTTTCATGATGTTTCCAGGATGTCCCATAGACATCTTACATTTAAAGTAACTGAACGGATCACCTTTGCCTCACATAGTGAACCCGTATTTTTGACATCCCTATTTGTATTCACGGTATTACTCTTCTTCTAGTCACCCAGATTTGAAATCTTCATCATCACAAACACCTGATTTCCCTCATTGCTCATGGATAATTAATGTCCACCTCTTACTTTTTTCAATATAGTAGAATCTATTGAATGTATTTCTTAATTTTTACCTCAGTTTTCATCACCCTAGATCAAACCCTAATTGCCACCATGCTGACCACCTGCAATAAACTACCAGTGAGTTTTATCACATCTTGAAGACTGCAGAATTTTGACAGTTAAAGATGGAGGGAGGTATTATACACAAAGGGCATATGTTTTGCTGAAGATCTAGGATTCATTTTAGAACCTTTAAGCAGTTGTACTTGGAGAGAGTCATAGAGGTAGAAGAGTAATAAGATTTGAAATGCAACTTGGAATAAGATCTTGAATCCCAGACTATTGAGAAATATTCATGAATATGCTTTTCTTCCATTTTATTGTTTTCTTTAGTATCCATAGTACCTAGTAAAATGCTTTGCATATTTTAGATGTTCAAAACATTCCTTTTTTTTTTTCTTGTGTATTCAATCCTTTTCAAAACATTCTTATTTCAACAAACAAAGGAAAGTATTATAAGCATGTTAAATTACTAAAATGCACCTTGATTTATTTCTTTTAAAAGTATGTAGGACACATAAACTATCATTTTGCTTCTACAGTTCATCTTGTTAAGTATTTAAACACAATAAAATATAAATTTAAATTTTTAATTATTCACTGTCATATATACATATCACTGAATATATTTCAAATATACATGTATTGTATATGTAATACATTAAAAGATAAGTTAAGGATTAATTGAAGGGGCCTATCTGGTGCCAGAGTTTTGCTTTGCTTTTGAATTCTTATTTTAGTCTGCTCGATTTACTGAATGTCCATCTCTGTGTAATATTTGAAAACCCTCCTGAGTTAAAAATAGTTAATTCAGGGAAAGAGCTCAGCTCTTGGTACTTAGCCATATTATTCATCTTATATGGCTGATACATTTATAATGCATTGATTCAAATACATACAGCTTTTAACTTTTTGCAGAAACTGTAAGGTCATATATCACAGATTAATATTCTTCTTATGCCCTCCCCCCACATTCATACACAAAGGGTCTCTTGTGGTTAGTGATATTAATCCATTCCTGTGGTTTTGCAGTCAAGAGGAATATAGTGCAGCGTGCCTCTTCATTTAAAACAAAAAGGCTTACGGTGTTCTTTGGCTTTATGCTGCCTTGGCTTTCTCCAGAGGACAACATCCATGAGAGGGATTTGCTTTGTTTTTCTAATTATCAGCAGCTGAGTGAAACAGCGTCCAAAGGGGAAGAAAACAACACAGAGAATTTTAAGCCATGTTAGTAACAGGTGTTCCCAGGGATCAAGTTCTTAAGCAACCCTAAGAGTAGTATGAGATGCACTTTGTTGACCTGTTGCTGATGGTAGAGGGAAAATAATCAGGAATTTGCATACAATAACTCATTAGGTCTCCTTCCCAGTATGTTACATAGACTTAATTTTTCAAAATGCAATTTTGTATAAAGGTAGTGAATGGTGTGCTAATATGAAATGACTACACAGCATAATTTCATTTTGGCTTGGTTTGTTGCTTCTCTTCTCCTAATCTCCTTGCCGTATCTCCAATATAAGCCCCCCCACACAGATACATCCACGCTCAGATGTGCACACACTCATGTGAGTGCACACATGTTGCATATTTACTGATAACATTGTCCAAGCTGCTGTGATAACATCCGGGGTCATTCACCTATAGTTTTCTGCAATTATAAATAAAACAGAATTCAAAAAGAGCACATGAACATATTGTGAAATAGCTTCGTGGGCTAATCCTGAATGGGGAGACTCATCAAATTATTTAGATACTTATCTTGAATTTATAAAAGCTGGTATAAATCTCAGTATGAAAGATTTAACCAAAGAGAAATGGGTACTGAGTAATATAACTGCATGAAAGTATTCTTAAATAAATGTAAGCCTATTTCAAATTTATAGAAAATTAACAATCCCAAAGAGGTTATCCCTCACATAAAGGTTAAGAGTTTTAGCAACCAGGGCATTCAACCAGAGCTTTCAGGAGGTGATTAAACTAGCCTTTAAGCCTCAGTCACTCGCTGGGCTCTTTTACTAGAATGTGAAAATATGGCACCTCATGGTGACCTGGAGTGTATCAAAGGCCAATCAGTGTTAGAGGGAGAAGCAATGGCAGTAAGAGAGGATCACAAGAACAGTTAAGCCGAGACACTCAGTCTGTAGGCTCACGTGTCTTCCAGTCCAGCACACTGGAGGAGCTGCTCCCGGAAGAAGGCAAGGAAGAGACAGCTCTGAGCCAGACCTTGCTTCAGGCAACTTCAGCAGCCTTCTGTGACCATTTGAGTTTCAGCTCAAATTCAGGCTGGTGTAAAAGGAGAAGTTGATTTTTACATTGAGTTTTGCATTAAATTTTAAAAGGTAATTAAAAGTTGCCAAAACATTTTGGAATCTGCTCAAATGGCACTAAAGGTTAAGAAAGGAAGATTGATGGAAGATAGTTAAAAGTAATGATTACCGGAAAAATAAAATCACTGAGTGGGAATACTAGACCACAATTCTCTCAGGTGGATGACACTGAACTGGCTGTCTACTGATAAAACTTGATAGAATCTTTAAGAATTCCTGAAATAGACTGGGTGTGGTGGCTCACGCGTGTAATCCCAGCATTTTGGGAGGCCGAGGCGGGCAGATCACAAGGTCAAGAGATCGAGACCATCCTGGCTAACACGGTGAAACCCCATCTCTACTAAAAATACAAAAAATTAGCCAGGCGTGGTGGCAGGCGCTTGTGGTCCCAGCTACTCAGGAGGCTGAGGCAGGAGAATGGTGTGAACCCGGGAGGCAGAGCTTGCAGTGAGCCGAGATCGCACCACTGCACTCCAGCCTGGGTGACATAGCAACACAGCAGCAAGACTCCGTCTAAAAAAAAAGAAAATTCCTGAAATAATCTTCCCCTACCCCCCGCCATTACCTCCTTAACATAAGTGAAAAAATAAAAAAGACTGCCTGCTTTTCTGGGCAATGGCAAAATCCGTATTTAAGAGTGTTAATTATGACTCAGTGACTAGATCTGAGTTCCACACCATTCCCTTTTTAATATCATCAGCTGTGTCTTGGCACTCAAGTTTTCTATGAGTTTGTATCATATGCAAATATATTTTTTATTTCAGTTTTGTCTTTTCCTGTTATTTTCAATTAACTAACTATAAAGACAAAATATGTTTTACTATCCCCAAAATGTATGCCCACTTCTGTTATTACTTTACCATTTTTTTCTCTTTAAAATTATTTTTTAGGGTGAAGAGTTGTTACTGGTGGTAGACACAGTATCATGGCACAGTTGCTCGTAAAAGCTATACTTTTGGCTTTTAACTAAAATCTATGCTTATACAGATACTATTTAAATAAAAAGATTAACTTTCTCAATAAATATGTTTTCTATACAATTTGAATACTTTTTTTTGTGTAAAGATGTCATCGATAGGTAACATTTATATCAACAAATTATCATCATTTACTAGAATTTCCTGGGAATAAAAATAATTTTTAAAGACTTTAACTAACCTAACTCTGCATTACAAAACAAGCTGTTTATTAGTATAAGAGTTCATGAAAAATATTTCTGAAAGAACTAAACATTATGTTGGTTGACATAGAGGTTCCCACCTACAGAGGGAACATGAGTTACCCTAAGCTGGAGAAGGGTGACTCTCCCAAACTTTTCTTTACTATGCAACATCTTTATTCTCTCTTCCAATGGCAGATTTTTCCCTAGCAGAAAACTAAGTCTCTTAGACTCTCTCAATTCTAATTATTCACTCCACCCAAAGCCTGAATATATCTGAATAAAAACATGTCTCTGCAAATGAATCATAAATAATCTTGCGTGCATCCATAGGTATTTTAAGACACCCTAACCTAAGCACGTTGCAGGTGCAATGAGTAGCATGGTTCCTACAATGTTGAAGCTGGCAGAGCCAGCAACTCACATTTTTACTCATATTAACATCTGTGTCCACAATATGTCATTGAATATTCATATCTGCCCTGCTTTTCCTATCTCTAGAAGTTTTCCAACCCCTATGCCCTGCTGTATTTTGGCCATTTCTAGCCAACACTCAGAGTTTTCAGTCTTTGCAATTTTTATTTTTCTTTTGTCAGCATTTTCTTTTATCCCAGATCTTCCCCTTAGTACACAGATTTTTCCACTTATTTTCAGCTTTCCTTATCTTCTGAGCCCTAGCCCTTGCAGGACTGTTTTTCTACCCTTTTGTTCAGTGGTTAGCTAACCAGGCCCACTACTCCTTTGGATTTTGGATCTTCTTGGTTAGCGAACTGAATGATTACCATGTTTTCTTTACCTCAGCTCTAATGAACTTTATTTGAACTACAGTCTTTAGTTCTCCTTCTGGCTGCCACTTCTGCCCTGGGAAAGACAACCATTACTTGAGAATTCTGGTTAATCACGATGTTACCGTCCTTGAAAAATGGTCTAACATTAATGAATCTGACACTCAAATAGACACATAATTATATCTGAAATCTGGGTTTTGTAGAATTTAAAAATATAAACAAAGGCTATGGTCGTGATTTTTTAAAAATTTTTAATTCAGTCAACCAAATCAAGGCTGCTTCCTTTTTCTTTTTCTTTTTTTTTTCAAAAGACTTGAGCTCAATAAAATGCACATAATTTTTTGCCAAGCAATTCTTTATTTTCCCCTTAATTTTTAAGCCCATGGGTATTTCAAGGGAAATTCAACCCACATGTTTCTGATTCGTTTACACTTAATTCATTAAAATGTTGTTTTGTAAGAGTTATTTGATGTCCAAGGGCCTTATGAGTCTTTTTATATGACTTTTTATGCCATTTTTTTCCTCAAAAACAGGAAGTGGTATTTTGCTAAGAACTGAAACTCCAAAAGGGCTGAATTTCGTATGAATCACATAAAGCACACTAAGATGATTGTATTTCTCCTGGGTCATCTTTGCTTTGGGGGAGCACTTGAATCTGTTATCTGCGTTGACTATATGTTGTTAATGAAATTCCTATTTCTCCAACACAATTCTAAAATCTCCTAAAAAGGAGGATTTCTAAAGTCAGTCTTTAGAAGAATACACAAAATGAATCAATTTAACTCAATATTCATAGAATATAATGTTATTTTTTAGGACAAAGTGTTATAGCAGAGGCATCCACCATGTGATAGCCTCAGGAAACCACTACAGTCTGTTTATTTAAATCGAAACCTTCCTTTATTCCCTTATCTCACTCCAAGAAAGGAACTTTGTGTAAAAAGGGGCAGAGAAAGAGATTGCAGTGGATTAAGTAAACAGAATGTGTGTGTGTTCAATGACAATAAGAAACACTCTAATGTATATCTAAGTCATGCTTTCTTATATGGAAGCAACAACTTTTTTAGCCAGAGACTATTTGAATAGCAGGTGTGCAATATTTTCTTTGTGACTAAAAAATTGGAATGCTTACGTAATGAGTCTGAACTTCCTTGGATACACAGTTTTTACTAGTAGAACATTGAAGTCTCTTCTCGAGAACGCTTGACTTCAAGAGCAGCTCTGTGGTCCCTGAATGAAATCCAGAACCAAAGGCCCACCAAAGGGTTCTTCTGACTGGTTTAGTTTTCAGTGCAGACAAATTCAGTGAAGGAATCCAAATACCACTGAGAATAAGAGTACCATTTTGGATCAAATCTTTGGCAGCTGAAATCAAAACTAGAAAAAATTATTAGGAAAAAAAAATATCTGGGGTATAAAGGAATGAGATTGGAAACAAAATTTCTTTGTAAAAGAACATAATGATGTGGATAATGAGCACAGGATGACAATTCCTAGAAATAGAATGGATGAAGTACTTAAAGTAGAAAAGGAAGTTTTAAAAGAGAGAAAGAAATACAGTAAACTGTCAGAGGAAATACGAAGACAACTACTAAAGCTGAAGTTGTATTTCCTTAAATCCAAAATACTTGGCTTTCTTATTGGAAATATTCGAATTTCTAAATACAGCAAAGGCATGAGTACAGTAATTAGATCATCCACAGTGTGCTCCCCCACCCAGTTATTCACTGTAGAGCTACTAGATGGATACCTATGCAACATCTTTGATGTAACATCATGTAACAGTACTGAAACTAATGTTTTACAAAGCATCCAAGCTTAACGTTTATTTAGAAACCTACTAACTGTGATGTGTAGATTGCCTGAAAAGAGAGGAACTGCCCTCTAACACCAACTGTGTCGACTCTGACATCAACATAGTTCCCTCAAGCCCCAAACCATAAATATATGGAATAAACATCAATATTTATGTGTACTCTTTTTCTTCACAATATCTCATGATGTGTGCCTTTGACAGTGGTTCACAATTCCTCTTTCTTCAGAGAAAGTAAGTCTTGAGTAAAGAGAGAAGATGAGTACCACATGATTGGTATAGCATCATAAAATTTTTATAATACCTTAGAAACATTGATTAATTTCCAACTATGGACAAGCTATTTTTCTAAAAACTTTAAGTAGTAAAATTAAATTTAAGACTAATTTCTTTAAGTGGATTGCAATTTACTGGAGGTGAGAGGCACTGAAGAAATTACAATCCAAGATACTATATTAAATGTTATACAAGGGATACAAACTATTTCTTTTTTTTTTCAGTTTGAGCTAGGGTCTTGCTCTTTTGGCCAGGCTGGAGTTCAGTTGTGTGACCTTGGCTCAATGCAACCTCTATCAACTTCAAGAAACCCTCTCACCTCAGCCTCCCGAGTAACTGGGACTACGGGTATGCCAGCACGCCTGGCTAATTTTTAACTTTTTTTTTTTTTTTTTTTTTTTTTTTAGTAGAGATGAGATCTCACTATACTATGCAGGCCACAAACTTATTTTAATTGATACAAAAATTAATTAAGGTAGTATTTCAATTGGAGATGTTAGAAATGGTTTTATGTAAGAGTTAACCTGTGAGTTAGCAAGAATTTTAATAGATATGAGTGAAAAAGAAGGAAGAAAGGATGAATGAAAGCAGGCAAGTAGAATGAGGTAAACTGGGAGAATAACAGCTCTACTGGGAAATCGTATTGGAAGTTTAATTGGAGCCATGCTGTTGGTGACCATGTGTGCCAGACTGAGTAATCTGAATCAGTACATAGTTCATAGTTCATTAAACCCTGGGAAAGTGGAAAATACTTTGAAAATGGGGAGTGCGAAGGAGGTGGCATGGCTACATTTGTGTTTTGGAGCTTGGCAGAAAAATATAGGAATTCTTAAAATCAGAATCTATTAGTGGGCTTCAGTAGCTTAAAAACTTTTAGAAAATTGATTTGTTTTGTGGGACAAGTTTTATATCTTTTGTCAGTTTCTTTAAAAAACCATGATGATTCAACAGTTTAACAATTATTGGGACCTGTTGGGAGGCAGTGTTCCATGAATAACTTGTTGCTTCTACATATTCAGAGCTTTCTAAGCAAAGAGTGCTGCCACCTAAGTTAAAAGTTAATTGAATAGGGAATAATCCTTGGAAGTCAGAGACAAATACTTCCAGAGAAATATAGCGGTGTATCTCCCTGTGTCCATTTGTTTATATCTCACGGTAGTAAAGCAGTGACATTTGTCTCCACTCTGAGAAACAACTTGTTTAGATTCTGGAACAGAGGTTTCTTTCTCTCTCAGGGAGCGTAGGCAGTTTTGCTAGTAGCTCCTGCAGAGGTGCTATTTTCATAACTTGGAGCCTCCTAGCCTCCTCTCCTGTGGTGTGAAGCTTGCTGTATGACATCTTGTAGCAGTATCATGGGGAACAAGTTCCTCTGTGAGAAAATAATCTTTTCCCCAACCAGAATACTTGTGATTAGGTATATATGTATGTACGTATATAGCTCTGGCATGCTAATTTTTGAGCTAGCAAAGTAGCATCTCAGACTCTTTACAGTTTTCAACTAAACAGAATCAAATAGAAATTAAATACTGGAATAATACTGAGTATCACAACTGAGTAAGATTACTTCCATTATACAAGTATGTCTCAACATTATTCTATCTATTGATATACTTCATTACATGAAAAGATTGAAAAAATAATGCAATTATATTATTAAAATTCAAAATAATTTGATAAAATGCTGCATTCATTACCAATAAAAAACCCCTTAAACTAAAAAATAAGAAATTTTAACTCTATTACTATAAGCCACAGGTAGAAACCTACTATAAACATATTTAAGAGAGACAAAAACAAACATTTTAATATACTGAGCAAAGAAGAAAGATTCACATCATTGGAGCCCTACTGCAATAATACATAATAAAATAGTAGAAAAATTTTTATTATAATGAGTAATAAAACATGGATACCTGCTATAATTCCTTTATATTTTTCTATAAAATACTATAATCCTAGCTAACTCTGAAGATAACACTCAGTACTTGTAGATTAAATAATTATTATATGAAAATATAGTTTTCAAAGTGTGTCCCTACACCAGCAGCAGCTACATGTCCTAGACTTATTAGAAATGCATTGTCTCAGGCTCTGTCACAGACCTGCTGAACCCAGTGATTTGTGCTGTAACAAGCATCCTGGGTAATTCTGATGCATCCTAAAATATGAGAACTACTAATATAGAAAATACAAGAAATTTTAATACACTTCAAGATAATTAAAGAGAATAAACCAAAATAATCTTAGAACTACGTAAAATCCATAAAATACACCTGAAAAATAGCTTTATAAATACATGTATTAATGTTTCACTAAATGTCAGAAAGATATGCAGAGCTAAAACTTTGTAAACTATGTGAGATAAATCAACATCACCAGTATATAAAAAATACTCAAATAATGCAAAACAAAAAGAGATAAAATATATGAAGAAAACAAATAAATGACCTATCAAATATGTAAAAATATTCCTAATCAAACACTCTTGAAAATTAATGCAACATGATAACTTTTTTTATTCATTAGATTGACAACACTAAAAGACCTAATACCCAGTATTGTCTAGGCCATAGGAAAATTCACACTCTTTGAAGTTATTGTGGAATTGTAGATTGTTAAAACTTCTCCTGGAAAAGGGATAATTTAGCATTACTCATTAAAATTAATGTCCAATTTGTTCTTTTGCCCAAAATTTGTATTTCTAGGATGTTATTCTATAAGGATTCTTAAACATGTGTAAAAACATGAACTTATGTGTGTGAATCAAAGTATTATTCAGTGAAAGCAAAACACAGCAAGAACCAAAGTAAACTTTAAAAGGAAAAGTATATAATAAATTTGTGTGTGTGTGCATGCAAATGTGTAGAAATGGAGCTAGCAGAAATGACCTCTGAAAAATGAATAATTCATTGATAGAAGGAGAAAAAAGAAACAGCATAACCAATTTGAGAAAGAGAATGTTTCTCATTCTGGCGTTATTGATCAATTTCAAGACCCCATCTTTGCTCATGGGCCTTTGGACTGGGTAGGGGCATGTGCCCCAGAAATTGAGTTTCATGGATCAGATGCAGCTTGTTCATCTTGTTTGCTGGTACAGGAAATGATGTGGAGCTCTTCCAATGGATTCAGAAAGAGTCACAAGTGGAGATTCAATTTAAGTGGAGTTTAGCTGTCACTGAAATGGAAGAAGAGCTCGTGTAAATGAGTTTAAAATGATAGCACTTAAGAGCCTTCATAATGAAGGAATGTACTCCAACTTAGATAATAGGACCATTTTAATAGATAATTTGGTCACTTTTCTGATTTCTTACTACGTTCACCACATTCATGAATAAATTTCTTTAAAGGTTTTACATATGCAGTTATTGAAACAAGACAAAAAGAAAGCCACACAATAGCAATGAATACCTCTATCCTTGTTATATCTGAAATAGTTTTAAGAATTATTATAACTAAATGTACTAATATTAAACATGTTCAAAATATATAGCTACTGGATTTTATGAATAAGTGTCACAAATTACAAACATAAGTGACATTTGTTGATAGAAAAAACACAGCAGAACTTTTGTTTTTAAAAATACTCACATTTTAGAATAATTTGTGTGTGTTAAGTTATTCTGAGGTGTGAATGGCAGCAACTGCCCAATTCTAGATCACAAAAATTGTGCACCTGTTTTCTCTTCTAATGCTGTAGGATTAGCTGTTACATTTAAATCTTTGATCTATATTGAGTTAATTTTTGTGTAGTGTAAAACAGTTGTGCAATTTCATTCTTTTGCACATGGATTTTCAGTTGCCCCAGCCTTGCTGAAAATGCTATTCTTTCCCTGGTTGAATTGTTGCTGCACCTATATTGAAAATTAATTGACCATAAATGTGAAGTTTTGTATCTGGATTCTCAAATATAGGCCATTATATAAGTACAACATTGTCTAATTATTGTAGTGTTGTGGTAAGCTTTGAAATCAGAAATAGTGATTCTACCAAATTTGTTCTTTTTTCAGATCATTTTGGCCATTCTGGATCCCTCAGATTTTCATGTAAAATTAAGGATTAGCTTGTCAATTTCTTTAAAGAAACCATCTGAGATTTTGACAGGGATTACTTCAAATACATAAATAAAATTGGAAAGTACTAATACATTCTAAATACTAATATTTTCCTGATAATGCAAATGCCTTAGTTCATGGGCATATTGATCTTGTGTCCTGCAATCTTATTGAACTAATTTCTTAGTTTTAATAACATTTGTGGATTCTTTAGTATGATCTATATATGTATTAGTCTGTTTTCATGCTGCTGATAAAGACATACCTATGACTGGGTAATTTACAAAGAAAAAGAGGTTCAATGGACTCAGTTCCACGTGACTAGGAAGGCCTCATAATCATGGTGGAAGGTGAAGAGGGAATGAGAACCAAGTGGAAGGGGTTTCCCCTTATACAACCATCAGATCTCGTGAGACTTACTCACTACTGTGAGAACAATATGGAGGAAACTGCCCCCATGATTCAATTATCTCCCACTGGGTCCCTCCCACAACACATGTGAATTATGGGAGCTACAGTTCAAGATGAGATTTGGGTGGGGACACAGACAAACCATATCATTGTGCCCCTGGCCCCTCTCAAATCTCATATCTTCACATTTCAAAACCAATCATGCCTTCCCAACAGTCCCCCGAAATCTTAACTCATTTCAGCAATAACTCGAAAGTCCACAGTTCAAAGTCTTACCTGAGACAAGGCAAGTCCCTTCTGCGTATGGGCCAATCAAAACCAAATTAGTAACTTCCTAGATAAAATGGGGGTACAGGCATTGGATAAATACAGCCATTCCAAATGGGAGAAACTGGCCAAAAGGAAGGGGATAAAGAACCCATGCAAGTCCAAAATCCAGCAGGGCAGTCAAATGTTAAAGCTCCAAAATGATATCCTTTGACTCCATGTCTCACATCCAGGTCATACTGATGCAAGAAGTAGGCTCTCCTGCCAGGCAATGCCCCAGTGAGGACCCTGTGTGGGGGCTCCAACCGCACATTTCCCTTCCACACTGCTGTAGCAGAGGTTCTCCATGAGGACACTGCCACTGCAGCAAACTTCTACTGGACATCCAGGGATTTCCGTACATCTTCTGAAATCTAGGCAGAGCTTCCCAAACCTCAGTTCATTTCTGTACACCTGCAGGCTCAACACCACATGAAAGCAGCCAAGGGTTGGGGCTTGGTCCCTCTGAAGCCATGGCCCAAGCTATACCTTGGCCCCTCTTAGCCATGGCTAGAGCAGCTAGGATGCAGGGCACCAAGGCCCTAGTTTGCACACAGCAAGGGGGCCCTGGGTCCAGCCTATGAAACCAGTTTTTTCTCCTAAGTCTCTGGGCCTGTGATGGGAGGGGCTGCTGCAAAGGTCTCTGATGTGCCCTGGAGATATTTTCCCCACTGTTTTGGCTATTAACATTTGGCTCTTTGTTATTTATGCAAATTTCTGCAGCCAGCTTGAATTTCTCCTCAGAAACTGGGTTTTTATTTTCTATCGCCTCAGGCTACAAATATTCTGAACCTTTATCTGTTTTCCTTTTAAAACTGAATGCTTTTAACAGCACCCAGCCACCTCTTGAATGCTTTGCTGCTTAGAAATTTGTTCTGCTACATACCCTAAATCATCTCCCTCAAGTTCACAATTCCACAAATCTCTAGGGCAAGGGCAAAATGCCACCAGTCTCTTTGCTAAAACATAGCAAGAGTCACCTTTATTCCAGTTTCCAACAAGTTCCTCATCTCCATCTGAGACCAATTCCGCTTGGATTTCATTGTCCATATCATTGTCAGCATTTAGATCAAAACCATTCAACAAGTCTCTAGGAAGTTCCAAACTCTCTCACACCTTCCTGTCTTCTTCTGAGCCCTTCAAACTGTTTCAGCCTCTGCCTGTTACCCAGTTCCAAAGTCGTCCCCACATTTTGGGGTATCTTTACAGCAGTGCCCCACTACCTTGGTACCAATTTACTGTATTAGTTTGTTTTCATGCTGCTGATAAAGAGATACCTGAGATTGGGTAATTTACAAAGAAAAAGAAATTCAGTGGAATCACAGTTCCACGTGGTTTGGAAGGCCTCACAATCATGGCAGAAGGTGAAAGGCACATCTCATACGGCAGCAGGCAAAGAGGAAATGAGAGCCAAGGGAAAGGGGTTTCTCCTTATAGAACCGTCAGATCTCATGAGACTTATTTAATACCATGAGAACAGTATGGAGGAAACTGCCCCCATGATTCAATTATCTCCCACTGGGGTCCCTGTCACAACACGTGGGAATTATGGTAGCTACAATTCAAGATGAGATTTTGGTAGAGACACAGGCAAACCATATCAATATATAAGACAGTGTCTTCTGCAAATAGACAGTAAGTTTGAGCATTTCTTCTCCTTGCTTTCTTGCTGAGTTACCACTTATTCTCCACATGCATCCACTGAATGTTGCAACCCCTGTCAAGCAGCTCTGACTATGGCTATTTTCTATGTGTGCTACTAATCAGTCTCTCTCTCTGTCCCTTTAGGCCCATGGGTGCCAATGACTTTTTGATTTTTTTAGTCCTAAGGGACCACATCAACTATTATACATTTCTTCTGACCTTGCCCATACGATTTTCCTACCTTAGAATATCTTTTAAATTATATGTTAACATACTAATATGTATAAAAATCTAAGACATAGTATAAAATGATAAAAATAATTTGCATTGTTCAAAAATATATTACTTTTTTCAATGCAAAATATGGGTAAACTTAAATATCTAAGGTCCTAAGTCCTATACTATTGCTAATTTGCCTTTTCTTTTAAGGATTTAGAAATATTAATGCAAAGCACAGTGAAACAATATGTAACATTTATACTTAGAATCACTATTTTGAGAAATTTCTAACCTTAGTGTATGTTGGGAATTGAAAATCTATTAAAATGTCATGAGTAATGCTGCATTTGTCTTTCAATAGTTATATATATAAAGCAAATACAATAATTAGCTTTAGAGTCAGAAAAAAAATTTTGTGAATTACATATTAGCTGCAATTTAAATTAATACACATGCCTTAATTTTGAGAGCAGAAAATGCCAGGCTTGAATAACTATCAATAAGTGACATGTCAAAATAATTCATATTAAGTATTACATAAGCTTCAGTATCCTCAAACATATCAGTCAATTTTACAATAGCTTCTGTTGAAATTCATCATAATTTTCAAAGAAAATCAGGCATAGAACAATTATTCTCTCCTTATCATTGTGTTTAGTGTCTTAGAAATAAGCCAGTTATTGAGTGAGTCAGATTTTGAAAGAAAAAAGAAAGCATTGTAAAACAGCACCTTACGCGGAAAAATTACTGATTTTAATTTAAAAACATTATGCTTACATTTCAATAGCTGGCATTTCTCACTTTTATATAAAATTTTAATAATTGGTGTTATGAAAAACACACTTGATAATAAGATTTTGCATTTAAAATCTATTAAATTTTTATTAGTTTCTCAAATCCAGGAAGAAGATAGTTTTCCATATAAGGTAAATATTTTCCCTCCTGTTGTTGCTCCAGTGCTATTTCTTATAAGAAACTCAAGCTCTTTAGCATTTGTGTCTGCATTATGAAATTTACTACTTTTTTTTTTTTTTACTATTATACTTATCATGTCAGTTTCGTTTCGTTTTCTCCACCTCCTCTCGATAATTCAGCCTGTAGAGATGTTTTACTAAGCCTGTGGAACGTTGTCTTTTTTTTTTTTTTTTTTTTTTGAGACGAGTCCCGCTCTGGCGCCCAGGCTGGAGTGCAGTGACGGAATCTCGGCTAACTGCAAGCTCCGCCTCCCGGGTTTATGCCATTCTCCAGCTTCCGAGTAGCTGGGACTACGGGCGCCGCTACTTCGCCCGGCTAGTTTTTTGTATTTTTTAGTAGAGACGGGGTTTCACCGTGTTAGCCAGGATGGTCTCGATCTCCTGACCTCGTGATCCACCCGTCTCGGCCTCCCAAAGTGCTGGGATTACAGGCTTGAACCACCGCACCGGGCCAGAAACATTATCTTTCAAAACATGCAGCCAGTTGTGCAGAGGTCTGTATCTTTGTTGCTTTGATATTTCCAAGCTAGAAGAATGCAAATGTCATTATTGAGGATTGCTTTGGAAAGATCTTAAATCAAGGTTAATTCCATCTTTTTGTATGAGGAATGATTGTCCATGGAAACTAGGAAGTTGAAGACACATAGAATGGCTGGGCCCAGGTATGTTGATTATAAGAAGGTTGCAGGACCTGAACAATGACATTATGTCTGTGGATAATAAATACAGATGACTTTATAGCTTCCAAAATACGTTTCAGAAACATAATTTTATTTTATATCATAGCCCACATTTAATTAATAAACATACAGTTGCAAAACTTTCCCCAAAACTCACATATACCCAAATTCATAGCATTCTAAAAACAATTGCTAAACCATCCATGTGGTACTTGCCAAATGATGGCCCCAAACTATTCTGCTGACATTAATGCATTACCCATTATGTGAAAAAAGGGACAAGGATGAGAGGGGAGAGGGGAGGGAGAGAGTTTATTTTAAGGGAATAGTGTGAATGGCATTCCATTTATCCATCACCATCTGTGGCTGAAAGGAAGAGGACGTTTATATTTTAGCTTAAGTCAAGTGAGGAGGGGAATTTCAGGAGAATAAACACACACACACACACACACTCAGTCTCTCTCTCTCTCACATGTACAACAAAACAAAGCCTTTGAGACCTTGATTTAGGTCTCAAGCCCAGGATTTCAGGAGACAGGAGTTATGTTGTAGCTTACTGAACAAGGATACGGCGATCTATGTGTTTTATAATGGCAAAGCAAAAGCACGGATTTCCCAAGGACTAGATTTTAAGAATATGCTAGGCTCGTGTTATTGTAAAAGGGATCTTGATCAAGACGACCATCAAGAGAGAAAACAACTCCAACAAGAGCAAGAGACAAGGTGAAGTCCAGTGGCTCACTTTCAAAAATAGTGGCTAAAGGACCTCGGAAAGAATCTGAGTAACCTTCGCTATCATCCTACTGGAAGACAATTCCACTGTCAACGTTCATTCACCAAGTCCAGAGAGTACCAACACTATCTCTGGTGTACCGTACGTATAAGCCTGTGTTCACTACTCCAAGTATCAGCTTACCTGGGCCCTGTGTATTAGGCAAGGTAGCAGAAGAGAAAGTAAGGCAAGGAGAAGGAAACAAAGCCATCACATTCCTCCCTCCACTACAGGCTCCTAACACCGGAGTAAGCCCGAATTAGGGGAGACAAGAAATGTTAAACAGATACATGTTTGTCATTGGACGTTTTACAATGGATTGGACTATGTATTGGTACTGAATGAGTAGGACCATTTGAAATGTCAAAACATCAATTGCTGAGCATGTAATTATCAGGAGTGGTATGTTCTGCTAGAGATTTTATTTAGTGAGACAGAGAAAAAAAAAGAATAAAGTTGCTTTCTCCTGCATACTAGTGAATCCAGGATGATTTTTTCTTATAGAAACAGTACTTTTCACATCCTGCTGTTTAGAGAAATTCACATCAATCCTTTTCCCACAATATAAAATACATATGGATTTTGGCACTTACAAACACTGAGGAGCAGCAATTTCCTTTTCTCCCCCATCATAATTTTTGACAAATCAATGTATCGCTAATCAATTGATCATTGCCAACATGCTAATCTTCAGCACTAGCTCAGGCCAGATTTATTGCAATTAGGTTATTTCACAAGTTGAACACATCCCCTGGTGGATTTTAATAAAACGGGACATTTCTATGAACCTTTAGTTGTGGTATGTTCAAAAAGAATATGTTATTAAAAAGGTTAGGGGCTTAAACTTTTATATACATATTATGTGTTAAAATTAACATTTCAATACAAATACAGATACAAAAAGGGGAGAAAAAGGGGAGCAGATACAAAAAGAAACTGGCAATAAATAGATTTGTTACGTTATCAAGATGCGAAAATATTTTAATAAAGTACTGAATCTGTTTGAAATATCAAGTTCTACTAATGTGTTAAAAGCTTGTTTTGAGTAGTTAGGACGCTCAAAATGCTGATAACATCTCCAACACATAGCCGTGCTGGATGTTTACATATCTGGTCCTACTTATTTATGAGAAAAATAAGGAAAAAGAAAAAAAGAAAGAAGTAGAAATTAAAAGGGTAAGGAAGCTACAAAGACAAGCAATGAAGATATAAACTCTATTATAGTATTATTATTTATTTCAGATGTAAAGTTGTATTACATATTCTTTTTAAGTCTATACATCCTCCAGCAGCAAATGTACTCCTACTTTTAGGATTATACATCAAAACTATTTATTGAGAAACTGTCATAAGCCAGGCACTATATTTCAAGCTATAATTCTTTTACTATTTGAAATAAGGTTTAACCAGAAGGTTTACGTGGAGTTAAAAAGTGACCAAATATTTAAAGTGACTCAAACTGAATATGCTTTGTTTAGTTCAGGTCTGTTAAACATCAATCGTGGACATGCCAGCGTTGCTTGAGTTCAGCACTGAGCTCGGTCAGCTATCTCCTGCTGATAAATAACAAAGTGGCAAAGATGACATTGAAACAAATGATCCTGAGAAGGTGAAGGTTGAGCCCCGTTGAAGCACATCCATAAACTTATGCACACACACACACACACACACACAGGCCCCAAGTCACTCGGTCACTTCATAGCAAATAACTTCAACTACCAATGTGTATGTTTTGGGAAATAAACATGGAAGAAGATAGGTCAGAGTCAGTTTAGCGTCAAAAAATGCCTATATTACTTGGCTCTTCTTTAAATACGATACTTGGGTTAGGAACAAAGACTCTGCTGGAAAAGCAGTTTAATTATCACCAACCTTCTCAAAGCAAAGGACAAAACAACTACTGTGGGATTTCAAATCTGTCAGCAATCTCTCTTATACTTCACTCATCACAAGGCCCCTGGATTTCACAAGCATGAGGCCTCACCCACTTCAAAGACCATGGGGAAACCCACTTCAACAAAAGTCTCCTTTGAGCCTACGTGGAGTGATTTTACTTTTTTCTTACTCTTCATCCCAGAAGTTAATTCCAGAGTTGGTTGATACAATAATCTCGAACAATAGACTGCAAACCTAAACACTTATTGGCTGACTTTATCCCATTTGAAATGCATAAAGTTACTGTGATTCAAGTTATGCCCTAGGTGTTGATTTTTTATGAGCCTATAATCCTAGAGATGTAACATTTGATTTGGTTCACGTGGTGTCTGTAAGAGTACCTTGCAGTGATAGAAAATTAGAAACAACATTTATAAATAATTGCCAGGTTTCAAGGACTTCTCATCCATCCCCATGACATAAATCCTGGAATCTACAGCATGTATATTTGAAATACATTACCATAAAATATTTGTAATTACTTTTTAAATTCTCTTGGACATGTCTTGGTGTCAGAAATATAATATTTATTATTAGTTATTTTTCTCTCGGTTCATTTCTCTTTGTGCATTTTCAGAGAATAACACTTGACCTAAACATTTGCATTTTTAACATATTTATAGTAAACAGAACTGA
This sequence comes from Piliocolobus tephrosceles, assembly GCF_002776525.5. Classification (NCBI taxonomy): domain Eukaryota; kingdom Metazoa; phylum Chordata; class Mammalia; order Primates; family Cercopithecidae; genus Piliocolobus; species Piliocolobus tephrosceles. The sequence goes on from NC_045452.1 coordinate 51,250,598, forward strand.
TAATTTGCCATGCAAGACATTATGCTGATCTTCACCACAAGAAATAGATGCTATGTATCTATGTACGTACGTACGTACTGTGATACAAACGAAGAAAGTAAAATGTGGATCAACTAGATAATTTGTTCAAGGTCACACTGAAGGAAAGCCAACACCCAGGATTCTCACTCCGTTGCCTGTTTGCTTAAAAATATCTTTAGCTGCCCATCTATCAACCGGAGCTCAGTTCAAATCCATCCTCCTTCTTGATCCCTTCTCTGACCTCTCGGACTCCAAATCCTTTGCGGCATCCCTAACACATTGGCTGTGTCGTTTATTTAGAACTTATCATGTACCATTTTCCATTGTCAGTTACCTAAGCTGACTAAAATTTCTGGTAGCCAGATCCTAAATCTTGGATTATCAAGGACCAACACCCAATATCATCCCTAAGACTCAAAGCTAAGCAGTTACCTGATTTTAAAACCTCTTTAGAAGAATAAAAACTGGAGTATATAAAAAGTTTTTCTAAATATGGTTTTGAATAATAGGGTCATAGATTTAGTATCATTAATGTTTGTGTATAAAGAAAGAAAACCGAAGGGTTTATTTACTTTTGCATCTTGTAACTATCCAAGTCATATCCATCAAAAGTAGGTACTGATTACAGACCAATGTTTCACAAGCCCCAGTGAGCACGGATTGCTTAACACAGACAGAAATTCTTCTTCCCTAATACATAGACTGAGAAACAGAAATGATTAAGAAAGACCTACCCTCCAGCGGCCAAACTCTTTGGAAGTTTGGAAGTAAAGGATACCTATATCACGTTTCTTTTGATGTTAGGAATGAGGACTCCAGACTAACACAGATTGTATTTTCCCTGGTACTAATCATCATTTCCTCAAATTTTCCAATTCCAACCACTAGATGTCATCCAGAGACCACAAAGTAGAACATCTTAGTAGTTTTTTTTTTTCCCCCCACATCAAGCATTACCAGTTTTATGAACTTCAACATTTAAGGTGGTTTTGAAAAATGTTAAGAGACAGGCATTAAAGACACAGGTCAGTGCAATTTATTTCACAGGCTGGGTGCACAGACATTAGGGCAAAAATATATAGAGTGAAAAGTACTACCTCATGCATTGCAAAGCATTATTTCTGGAATCTGAAAAATTCATGCAAGTGGGTTCCAAAAAAAAAAAAAAAAAAAGAGAGAGAGAGAGATTCTAAAGCTTCCCATCTTTAGCAATCATGTACTGTATTTACCCTGGTAGACAAAACTGGAATTCAAGAAAATGGAAAGAAAGAGTATGTAAGTATATAATAGAAAAAAATCAAAAGTTTTTCGATTAAATACTAGCCTGGACATGTGCTAATTGAGTAAACCTGCTGTAATACTTAACTTCTGTAAGCATCTGTTTCCTGGTCTGTGAAATGAGAATATCTGACATGTAATAATTGGGAAATTTCAATAAAACATTGTGTATGTATATATATATACACTGTATATATTATGTTATTCTTATATATATATATTATAAAGAATATATATATATAGGGACCTCAGAAGAGAGAGTTACAGATTCTGGAGTCAACAAATTATGAGTGAGAGGTGAAGCAGTTGAAAGAGGACTAAGTTGTCCAAAAAAACTGCAGCAGATTGAAAAAAAAAAAAAAACATAGAGCATCTGGCTTTAGGCATAGGAAGATTTCAGAAATGGGTAAGCAAAAGATAAGAAAGAATCTACAGATACCAGTTTGGGTGTATAGGTAAAAAGATCATTTCAAAATCATTTCTTTATTGTTTATAATTAGATAATCCTCCACTAGTGGGAAATGAGAATAAGAAAATAGAAAAAAAAATTGACCTATTGAGAATAAAAATTCTCCAGTAGGTGAAAGGAGATGGGATCCAGACCTGGAAAAGGATGATTGGAAAGATAAAGGATCCCTCCAAACATACAATTAAAAATACAAACAATAATAAATCAAAATAAGTTTAAGGAAGGCCAACAGAGTTTGAAGAAATAAACAATACAACATCTCATCCACCACCACACAAAACTAGTTTCTTAATCAAGAGAAAACTTATAAAATAGGAATCATGGCCTTTATTCCTAAGAGCCATACTAGATGTAAAAATATCTCTAAAGTATATGACACGTATTGAAATATACACATATACATACACACATACACATATGCATATATGTTTTTGAAAAACAAAATTATGAAACATTTTTCTTTTTTATGCATCTTTTGCTTGTGTCAATAAATCCTACAGTCAACTTACAATGAAGGCCAGTTTTTCTCAAACACCATAATGCTCTGCCTAAATCATTCATTTTAAAAATGGTGGGTAAAACTTTATAAATAAAATGAAGTATACTTTATGTTAAATTATTTTGAATTCTCTATATTTAAAAATAATATTGAGATTATGACTCCAGTAAACAAAACTGAAATGCTAAAGATTACATTTATATAACACATTGTTTATTATTATTATTTTCTTATTTTAAATTTTAAGTTCTGGGATACATGTGTAGAACATACAGGTTTGTTACATAGGTATACATGTGCCATGGTGGTTTGCTGAACCTATCAAACTGTCATGTAGGTTTTAAGCCTCGCATGAATTAGGTATTTGTCCTAATGCTCTCCCTCTGTCCCCTTGCCCTGCACCCTCAAACACAGCACACTAAAACATCAAGTATTGTAATTTGCAGTTCATGATACACCATGTAGGCTAGAATAAGAAACGTTTTAAGTATGAAATAGGAAGATATAGAGAAATTAATTAATTTTTAAATTAAATTTTAAAATTTCAATCAATGTGTATATTTTAATAATTCTTATAGTTTAATATTAGCTATTGATGTTTTATCTATAAAGGTGGACTATGAAATTTACTTTTTACATATTTAAACTTCCTTAGTTTTCAAGATTTTTCAAATCATGTACATATTTGATGATTTTTATTATTCATTTAGGTAACTATTTGATAATATTGTTCAAAATGACCACATTAATTATGTTTTTAGTAATGATTTACTCCCCAAAAGGTATATGTTTCCACCTTAAATTCCTGTAAATAAAATTCTTGTGATACCTTCTTAAAAAGTAAGAGAAAAGAAAGACAGAGAAAACTGATTCGTTTCTACTTGGAGCTGATTTCAAATACGTAAACCCCAACTACGTAATTCTGTACACAGGGATCTCATTATTTATTTTCATAATTGCTGCTTTATTTAAAATTTTGTCTCTAAAGTTTATATTTGGCAAGACAAATAACAAAAATAAGCTGGTTTATAATTTTTCTTATTCTAAGGTGTGCATGTGTATATGTGTAAGTATATTTTAATTTCTAATGGCCTGTCCAGGTGAAGTTATCACTCCTGGAGACATGGCAACCCATATGAGAATGTTTGCATACACTACTGGGGTGCAGAAGATCAAACATGCCCAAATCCTAATTTAAATCACCTTCACCTTTGAAATGTTAAAACTGTATGTCCTTTTCAATTTCTCTCTGCTCCTCCTTTTCTCCTATGCTCTTGCTCAGAAAACATTTAATCTCAACTCAGGTGTATTTATTAAAAAGAATCCTTCTATTTTAATTTTCTGAAAGTCATTGGAAGCAGATCCTGTGTCCTTATAAAATTTCACAATAAAACATTTACTTTTGTAAGCTACGTGTATCTAGATGGTGATATTATTGTTAGGAAATAAAATGAGAGCATTTGGTAACTATGGCAACATGATATATTTCAAAAGAAATATGAACTCTTTCTCCTTGAAGAAATTAGATATTTTCCTTGACTGGTACTTAGGGATCCAAGTCTAGAAGAGAAATAGGGTTTTTTAAAGCTCACTGTTTTAGTCCTTTTTTTTTTTTCTTTTTTGGAAATTTTTTCACTTAGCCACATCTGACAAAATAAAAGATTAAATTTGAGACTGCAAAAACAAAATTGCTGTTGTAATTTGCCAGCATCTAGTCCATGTTAGGGTAAGCAAACACAGTCAGTTCCCATTTATCCAAAGTTTAAGCAATAATAATTTTCAAAAATGGAATTTCTTTTTTGCCTTATTATTTTTTCTCTAAAACGCACAAAATGAGAATGTATTAGTCTAGTCTCATGCTGCTGATAAAGACACACTGAAGACTGGACAATATACAAAGGAAAGAGGTATAATGGAGAACTCACAGTTCCACATGGCTGGGGAAGCCTCACAATCGTGGCAGAAGACAGGGAGGTGCAAGTCACATCTTACGTGGATGGCAGCAGGCAAAAAGATAGCTTGTGCAGAGAAACGTTTTTAAAACTATCAAATCTCATGAGACTTATTCACCGTCATGAGAACAGCGTAGGAAAGATCCACCCCCATAATGCAATCGCCTCCCACCGGGTTCCTCCCAGGACATGTGGGAATTGTGGGAGTTACAATTCAAGATGAGATTTGGGTGGGGACACAGCCAAACCATATCAGAGAATGTTCTTTATATAGAGATATATTGAAAAATGTTATTTCTGGTTTCAGTCATTACACAATAATAGATTCCAACTTCTAAGTCAATAGTTTTAAACAAACAATTTGTTTTCACCACAAAGATTCCAAAACACTATGTGACTGTGAATTATCATCCTAATCAGATTATTATTTTTTTTTTTTGTATAATTTTAGGGTTAGTGTGGATTGTTTGTGTATGGGTTCTGTGAAAATTATACAGTAAAATATGCCTGTAGCCATCAGCCTATAACAGGAGATCTCATTGTGAGCTCAAGGAAGAGGTAAACACACTGAAATTTCTATATTGGTGCAGGGTGATGGTAATTGCAAGAAAGAACTTAAATAAAACAGTAGAATAAAACTCAATCTGATACAAAGAAGTCAGAGGCAAGACAAAAATAGTTTATAAATATAAAATAAGGAATCAAATCTAAGCTTGTGTGTGAATAAGATAAAAAATTATCAAATTCATGTTCAGTCTGGTAGGAGTGATCTAGACAAAAGATGACGAAAAAAGAGTGACTATGTCAGTAATTTTATGGGACTATTATGACTTTTAAAAATATTTAATCTTTTGAACATCTCACAGGATAAAATATTGAACTAATTAGAATATTTAGTTGCCTGAAACACCCATTTTCCTACTCATTTTAAAAAACTGAATTTTAATATATAAGTATAGATTAATGAATGTATACACAAACAGAGAAAGAGAGAGAGAAAAAAACATTCTCTGCATATTGCTTCTTCTTGCAAGAATGTAAGAACAAACATTTTTCTTCATGTCTCTCTCCAATTAAGTTAAAGATGGTGGGGCTGCATGCTAATTGCTATCATAATAACTTCTGCATAACATTTTGTTCACAGCTGGGAAAAACAAATGAACAAATAAACATTGAGATGTAAAAGCAGTGTACCACTACCTTTAGGGGCCCAGCCTTTATTAGGTGAGAGAGTGTTTTGATGTGTATATTATCTTCTGTTTTATAAGGTAGTTTACTTTCACCTGCTTAGGTGGGGATAGATAGATAGATAGATAGATGATAGCCAGATAGATTAGACAGATATATAGACATACAGGTACATGGATAGATAGCGTCATAGTCCATTTTGTGCTAATGTAGCATACCTTAGACTGGGTAATTTACAAAGAACAGACACTTATTTCTTACAGTTCTGGAGACTGGGAAATCCAAGGTTGAGGAACCTATGTGTAACAAGGACCTTCTTTCTGTGTCATCCCATGGTGGAAGGCAGAAGAGCAAGAGAGCATGTATGCATGTGACAGAGAAATAGGAATAGTGCTGAACTAATCCTTTTATCAAAAACTCACTTCCTGGGTAGCTAACCTACTCTCAAGATAATGGCATTAATCAGTTCATTCAGCAGAGCACTTGTAACCTAATTACCTCTTAACAAAAACATTTTTGTCAAGTACAGTATCCGTGAGACAAATATAATTCATTTATATCATATATAAAGTAACTTAGGTTAGCACATTTTCTTCCTCTACCGACTTCAGTGAAGTTGTGTCACACATGTGAAATACAGTTAGATTTTTTTTTTGCTTAGTTGGTGTCAGGGATTTCCAGACACACTATGTTTCTTTTAAAATTTGCATACATTAAGGTTTACTATTTCTTCTGTAAAGTTCTGTTGGTTTTGACAAATACATAATGCCATGTATCCACCATTACAGTATCATACAGCATAGTTTTATTGACAGAAGAATCCTTTGTGCATCAATTATTCTTCCATCCTCCTTCACTCCCCACAAACATTTGGCAACCCCGATAGGTTTCCTTCTTGTGGAAGGTCACACAATCAGAATCATTAGTCGGTATCCTTTCAGATTGGCTTATTTCACTTAGAAATTTCCATTTAAGATTCTTTCGTGTTTTTTTCATGGTTTGACTGCTCATATCTTTTTATCATTGAATATTATCTCACCATATGGATGTATCACAGACTATCTGTTCACCTCTTGGGGAACGTCTTGATTGTTTCCAGTTTGGGGTAATTTTGAATAAAGCATCTATAAAAATATAAATAGAATTTTTGTGGGCAAAAATTAACAAATCAGTTTCATAAAAATCTAGGAGCATGATAGCTGAATTATATGTTTAGCTTGATAAGAAATTGAAAAGCTCAGGAGGCTGAGGCAGGAGAATGTTGTGAACCTGGGAGGCGGAGCTTGCAGTGAGCCAAGATTGTGCCACTTGACCCCAGATGGGGCGATAGAGCGAGACTCCTTCTAAAAGGAAAGAAGAAAGAGAGAGAGAGATAGAGAAGGAAGGAAGGAAGGAAGGAAGGAAGGAAGGAAGGAAGGAAGGAAGGAAGGAAGGAAGAAAGGGAGGGAGGGAAGGAGGGAGGGAGGGAGAGAAGAAAGAGAGAAAGAAAGAAAGGAACAGAAAGAAGGAAAGAAAGAAAGAAAAGAAAGAAAGAAAGAAAAGAAAGAGAAAGAAAAATTGAAAAACTGTCTTCCAAGGAATCTGTACGGTTTTTCATTTCCACCAGAAAAGAATGAGAGTTCCTGTGACTCTGCATTCTTCTCAGTATTAAGTATTATCAGATTTTTAGATTTTAGCAATTTTAATAAATAAATAATGATTCCTAATTGCTTTAATTTGCAATGTTCTAGTAACAAATGATGTTGACCATCTTTATTTTCTATCTGTATATCTTCTTTGATGAGGTGACTATTTAAATCTTCTGCCAACTTTCAAATGTGGTTGTTTTCTTTTTGTTGAGTTTTCAATGTTTATTGTATATTTTGGATATAAGCCTTTTATCAGATGCATGTGTTGCAAATTTTCTCCCAGTCTATTACATTTTTAAAATTATCCTAACAGTAACTTCCACAGAGCTGAAGTTTTAAATTTTAGTAACATCTAAGCTTTCACAGAACCTTTTTGTGGTTGTATCTGACATCTTATGATCAAATTCAAGGTCACCTAAATTTTCTCCTATATTTGTAGTTTTGCATTTAAAGCTATGTTATATTTTAAGTTGATTTTTTTGTGAAGCTCTGAGGTTCGCGTGTCCAGGACATTTTTTTATGTGTGTGCAGAAGGATATCCACTGTTGCAGCACCATTTATTGCAAAGACTGTTCCTTTGCTATTGAATTGCATTTTGCTCCTTTGTCAAAGATCAGTTGATTACATTTGTGTGAGGTCTATTTCTGGACCCACTAGTTCCATTGAACTATGGATTATTTAGTCAATACCACACTGTCTTGATACTATGCCTTTATAGTAAGTCTTAAAATAGGGTAGTATGCATCCTCCAGCTTTATGTTTTTTCAGTATGTATCGAGTATTTCAGGTTTTTTGACTTTTCATATAAACTTTATATATCTGTTGATATCTAAAAAGAGTATTTTTCTAAAAATTTGGGATTGCATTGAATATATTCATCAAATAGGAAAGAATTAACATCTTAACAATATTTAACGAAGTAATGTTGAACTTATCACATTTTACTTAGATCTCCTGTGATTTCTTTTATCAGAATTTTGTAGTTTTTCACATGTGGTAAAAGACATGTAGATTATTTAAAAATTTTGTCAGATTTATATCCCAGTATTTATTTTCATGTCTGTGCTATTGTAAATGGCATTTTTAGAAACTAATGTTGTTTCTTACTGCTCACTGCAAAGGATGAATTTCATAGTAAGTAACTAACTTGTATATTGACCTTATTTTCTGAGATCTTATACTTATTATTAGATTTTAGAAAACTTCTTGTTTGTGCAAATTCCTTGAGATTTGTTACGTAGATAATAATATAAACTCAGCATGGATAGTTCTAATTCTTCCTTTTTTATCTTTTTTATTTCTTTTCTTGTCTTACTGCACTAGTTAAGACTTTGAGTATGACACTGAGTAGGAATGATGAGAGAAGTTATCTTTGCCTTGTTCCCAGTCTTAGGAGAAAAGCTTCCAGTCTCTCAACATTAAATATGATTCCACCTGAGGATTTTTGTAGGTGTCTTCATCAAATATAGGGAGTTCCCATCCTCTCTACTTCTAATTTGCTAATACTTTGTATTATGAATAGGTTTCATGTTTTTTCAAATGCTTTTTCTATATCTATTGATATAATTATTTAATTTTCTTCTTTATTAGTCTTTAATGTGGTAGATAAAACTGACTTCTGGATGTAGAACAGCCTTGCGTACCTGGAGTAATTCCTTCTTGATCATAGTGTAGAATTATTTTTATACATTATTTTTTGATTTGTTAGTATTTTATTGAAAAATTTTGAATCGGTGTTCATGTGAAATTTTCTTCTGTGTTCATAATCTTTAGTTTTCTGTAAGGGCTTTATCTAGATTTAATATTAGAGTAACTCTGTCTTCATGAAAAATGTTAGGAAACATTCTCGTTTTTTTCTACTTCCTGACAGAGATTGTGGAAAATTTGTCAATTTCTTCTTAAACATTTGATGTAATTCAGCAATAAAACCATTCAAATATTATGGTTTCTTATTTGAAAACTTATTAGTTATTGATTGCCCTATTTTGTTTAATGTGTTAACTTTCCTAGATCACAGGATCCAGAGATCTGTTTAGACAATATTTCTGAGTGTCTCTGTCATGGTATTTATGGGAGAAATTAGCCTTTTTATCAATAGACAGTAAACTTGATTGCCCTTCTGTATGTGTGATATCAACTAATTCAGTGAGGGTCTGAATAGAACAAAAATGTGAAGGACAGGAGAATTCACTCTTTCTCTGCCTGATTGATTGAGCTGGAATATCTATCCCTCTCCATTCTTTGAAACTCCAGGCCTCCAAACTGGGACTAAAATTACACCATTGACTCTTTGACTTTCAGGTCTTCAGACTACACCAACTGGGTCTCCATGTTTCAGAGGACATATTTTATTGATTTTACTTCTCTGAATAACCCTGACTAGAACATATATTGGTACTGGGAGTGGTTTTATAGAAACAGAATTCTATAAATAAGTTTCCCAGATTGATGCTATAGATTTTGGAATAAACTGTCTAATCTGATTAGATGTAAAGGTTTAGATGATTCTATTTCTAGTAGTAAAGAGAGCACTAAGGTCCATGACATAATCTGGTAATAGAGATACACAAACTATCTGCCTTGGATACCACTTATAAAAAGCAAGGAACTGAATGGCTGTGTAAATGATGCTTTTGAACAGTTTTGGAAAACTAACAAATATAATAAGGTTGGCTGTTTGCTCCTAATGTCACTGGACAAAGTGGTGAAGGAAAGGGATGAGCTTAGGATTTAAATTCCCAGAAGCATAAGTGACCTGAGGACTTACTGTCATCTGAAGATAACTCTTATTTTTGGTATCCACTGAGTTGAGATTGCAGAAAGTGAAATGTAGAATCTCATCCTGTGAATGGCTGAATTATAACGGAAATTAAACTCCAAGCCTTTCAGAGTGTTCTTGTTAAAGCAAGAACATTCGTTGGGAGAGAATGGGGAAAGGGTTTCCAGAAGGCTGTGTATGTTCTGTATCAGCATCTGATATATGATCCTGTTTCTCCTACAGTCAGCATTCATGGGTCTAGGAATTAAGGGGCAGAAATGGGAGTGAAAACCCTCACTACTACCACTAGTGACTCACTAGCAACATATTTATTTTCTTTTCCCAAACCTTGTGCTGTGCTGGGCTGGAGATCTTAGTTGCAAAGGGAGGAGTCCTTCCATCAGGAGACACAATAATGATTCCACTGAAATGGAAGATAAGACTCACTTGGCCACTTTGAACTCCTCATCCTTCTCAATCAATAGTCAAAGAAGGGAGTTAAAGTACTATCTGGGGTGATTGATCCTGATTACTAAGGGGAAATTGGACTGCTAGTCCATAATTGGAGGTAAGGTAAAATATGTCTAGAGTGTGGGTGATCCCTTGTAGTTTTGCTTAGTATTACCATGCCCTGTAATTCAGGTTAATAGGAAACAACAGCCCAACGAGGACAAGGTTGTTAATGATCACAGCCCTTCAGTAATAAAACATTGGGTAACCCCAAAAGACAAAAACCCACCACCAGCTGAGGTGCTTGCTGAAGACAAAGGGAATACAGAATGGATAGTTGAATAAAGTAGTTATAAATAGTAGCTATGACTGCATGACCAGTTACAGCAATGATAATTTTAATTGTCACAAATATGATCTCCTCATTTTGTTATAAGTGCATTTTTGGTTGTGTGTGTAATACAGTTGTTTTCTTCTCTCTCCTATTCTCTTATCATGTAACATAAGATATATTGGCTTTATATCATAGTATTTAAGTATGTAAGGAGATGAATATAAGTGCCACATAGACAATTAGTGGATTTGTGAAAGTTAATTTTGTTAACTTGACTGTATCACGGGATGCCCAGATAGCTGGTTAAACATTATTTTTGGGTGTGTCCATGAGAGTGTTTATAGAAGAGATTAGCATTTTAATCAGTAGACTGAATAAACTGTGTTGGCTTCTCCATTGTGAGTGGGCAACTTTCAGCCGCTTGATAATTGGATAGAGGAAAAAGATGAAAGAGAGAGGATTCATTCTCTTTCTGCCTACTTGAACTGAGGCATCAATCTTTTCTTACCCTTGGTCCCTCTGTTTCTCAAGCTTTCAAACTCAGACTGAAATCTATATCATTGGCTCTCTGGCTTTCAGCCTTTTGAACTACAAGGGTCTCCATCTTGCACAGATGGGATTTCTCAGACTTTACAATTCCATAAGCCTATACCTCATAATAAATCATACACACACACACACACACACACACACACACACACACACACACACATATATGGTTTCCTTTCTCCTCAGCTTGTAGATGGCCTATTGTGGGACCTTGTGATCATGTGAGTTACTACTACTTAATAAACTCCCTCTCTTTATATATATATATATACACACACACACATATGTATACATATATATATATAGAGAGAGCTATAGCCAGATCCTAGATACATAGATAGATAGATAGATAGATAATTAGTTTGTTCTCAGGCTGCTGTAGAGATATACCTGAGACTAGGTAATTTATAAAGAAAAGAGGTTCAATTGACTGACAGTTCCACATGACTGGACAGGCCTCAGGAAATTTACAATCATGGCAAAAAGCACCTCTTCACAGGGTTGCAGGACACAGAAGCAAGCAGAGGAAATGTCAAATTGTTATAAGACCGTCAGATCCCATGAGACTCACTCATTGTCATGAGAACAGCATGAGGGAACTGCCTCCATGCTACAGTTACCTCTACTTGGTTCTGCCCTTGACACATGGGGATTATTATAATTCAAGGTGAGATTTGGTTAGAGACACAGAGCCAAATTTTACTCATGGCCCTCTCAATTCTAATGTCCTCACATTTTAAAACACAATTATGGCCTTCTAATAGTCCCACGAAGTTTTAACTCATTCCAGCATTAACTCCAAAGTCCATGTACAAAGTCTCATCTGAGAAAAGGCAAGTCCCTTCTGCCTATGAGCCTGTAAAACCAAAAGCAAATTAGTTACTTCCCAGACACAATGGAGTACAGTCATTGGGTAAATATACCCATTCCAAGTGGAAGATACTGGCCAAAACAAAGAAGCTACAGGGTAATGGTTAATATTAAGTGCCAACTTGATTGGATTGAAGGATGAAAAATATTGATCTTGGGTGGATCTGTGAGGGTGTTGCCAAAGGAGACTAACATTTGAGTCAGTGGGCTGGGAAAGGCAAGCCCACCCTTAATCTGGGTGGACACAATCTAATCAGCTGCCAGTGTGGCCAGAATATGAAGCAAGTGAAAAAACATAAAAAGGCTAGACTGGCTTAGCCTCCTGTCCTATATATTTCCCCTGTGCTGGATGCTTCCTGCCCTGGAACATCGAATTCCAAGTTCTTCAGCTTTGGGACTTGGACTGGCTTCCTTTCTCCTCAGCTTGTAGATGGCCTATCGTGGGACCTTGTGATCATGTGAGTTACTACTACTTAAAAAACTCCCTCTCTTTGTGTATATGTGTATATATATATATATACACACACACACACACACACGTGTGTGTGTATATATATGTGTGTGTGTATACATAAATATACATATATATACATACATATATATACATATATATGTACATACACATATATATATCTTATTAGTTCTGTCTCTCTAGAGAACCTTGACTAATGCAGATTTTGGTATCAGGAGTGTTTCTGGAGGAACAGAATATTAATAATGGAGTTCTCCTGTTGTTTTTAGGGTTTCTAGAGTTGGCTGCTTAATATGATTAGACCCCAAAATGCTAAGGACTCTACTCTAATAGTATGGACAACACTGATAGTCCTTGGCATGAACTGTTTAGATAGTTATGAAAAATAAACACATCTGACACTCCTGATTCACTGCTCATGAGAGTCAAGGAGTTTAGTGACTCTATACTTAATACCTTTGACTATATGTGGAGAATGAAGGAACAATATGAAGTTGGTTGGTTTCTCCTAAGTTCACTGGAGAAAGTGATGAAAGAAAATGATGAACTCAGGGATTCTAACTCCCAGCTTCAGAAGCAGATACTAAGCATCAAATCTGCTAAGATTGCCCTGAGTGGGAGTCTTATCTCCCATAGAGAGAACTGAAAGTATGAAAAGACAGACACAAGCTCTTGTCATGCAAGTGGCTTACCTGCAATGAAAGATGCATGCACAGCCTCACCAGCTGTCTACTGTTAACGTGAGGGCATTAATTGGAAAAGAATAAGACCCTGCAACTGGGAAGGGGAATGTGTGGGAGGACTCTGATGAAGGTGGGAACGCTGAGCTTGTCAACTCTGATGAACCTTTTTTGCCAGAAGAAACAGTTTCTCCATGCCCAGTAGTGGCAACATCCCCTCCCCAATCCATGCTTCCATCAGCCTTTCCACCTTTGTCTGAGGAGATATACTCTGTTCTGACTGAGGCAACAGTGATGGCCTCCCCTGAATCAGCTGTCAGGCAAGATAATGTTGATTCTCCTCAGGAGCCACCCCCAACACCCCTGTTTTCTTCTAGGCCTATAACTAGACTAAAGTCCCAGCAGGCCCCAAGAAGTGAGGTTGACAGTGTGACCCATGAGGAGGTGCACTACACTCAAAAGAACTGCTTGAGTTTTCTATTTATATAAGCAGAAATACGGAGAACGGGAATGGGAATGGATGTTAAGGGTATGGGATAGTAGTGGAAGGAACATGGAGTTGGATCAGGCTGAATGTATTGATTTAAGCCCACTAAGTAGGGACTCTGCATTTAATGGTACAGCTTGGGGAATTAAAAAAGGTTCTAATAGTTTATTTGCTTGGTTGACTGAAATATGGATTAAAAGATGGCCCACTTTGAGCGGGCTAGAAATTCCTAATTTCCTCTCTTGGTTTAACGTAGAGAAAAGAGTCAAAAGGCTTAGGGAGATTGGGATGGTGGAGGAGATTAGTCACTTTACACCTACTTATCCCAACTGGGTGGATCAAGAAGATATATCCTTGGTCATTGTTTTGTGAAATAGATTTGTGAGAGCAAAACCTGCCTCTTTGAAGAGCCCTGTAATTACTCTTCTCTGTTTATCAGATCTAACAGTGGGAACTGCAGTCACTCAACAACAAAATTGAAATACAATGGGAATAATTGGATCCTGAGGTGACAGGGGCCAAGTGACAGCACTAAACCATCAAAGGCAAGGTGGGGATACCTATTATAATGGAAAGCAGAGACAAAGTAGCAATTAAATAGTGCAGACTCATGTAGAGCTCTAGTATTGGCTAATCGTGGTGTTCCTAGAAATGAAATTGATAAGAAACCTACTGAATTCCTGCTTGATTTATATAAACAGAAAGCTTCCAGGTCAAATGGACAAAAGACCAATTTGAATTATAAAAACAGAGAACCATGGCCCCTCAATTAACTTTCAGATTGGAGCCAGAACCCCTTGAAAAAAGGGGAGGCCAGGTCCCTTTGATCAAGAACCCCACTATACTACTGACAATTTATGCTGTTATTCTTTCTCTGGTTATTTCCCAAGGAGACTTCTGACCTGTTACCAGGGTAACTGTGCATTGATTAAAGGGAAATGATTAGACATTTCAAGGACTACTGGACACTGGCTTTAAGCTGACGTTGATTCCAGGGGACCCAAAATGTCACTATGGTCCTCCAGTTAAAGTAGGGACTTAAGGAGGCAGTAATTGATAGAGTCTTAGCTCATGCCCTACTTACACAACTCCAGTGGGATCCCAGACTCATCCTGTGATCATTTCTTCAGTGCCAGAATGCATAATTGGCATAGACATACTTAGCAGCTGGCAGAACCTCCACACTGGCTCCCTGACTGGCAGGGTGAGGGCTGTTATGGTGAGAAGGGCCAAATGGGAGCCATTGGAGCTGCCTCTACCTACCAAAATCATAAATCAAAAACAATATTTGCATCCGTGGAGAGATTGTGGAGATTAGTGACACCCTTAAGGACTTGAAAGACACAGGGGTGGTGATTCCCACTACATCCCTGTTCAACTCTCCTACTTGGCCTGTGAAGAAGACAGATGGATCTAGGAGAATGACAGTGGATTATTGTAAGCTTAACCAAATGGTGACTCCAATTGCATCAGCTCTACCAGAAGTGGTTTCATTGCTTGAGCAAATTAACACATCTGCTGGTACCTTATATGCAGACATTAACTTGGCAAATGCCTTTTTCTCCATTCTTGTTCATAGGAAGCAATTTGCCTTCAGCTGGCAATGCCAGCAATATATCTTTACTGTTCTGCCTCAGGGGTATATAAACTCTTTGGTTTTGGACTGTAATCTTATTCAAAGAGACCTTGATCACTTTTCACTGCCACAAACATATCACACTGGTCTATTACGTTAATGACATTATGTTGATTGGACCCAGTGAGCAAGAAGTAGCAAACATACTGTACTTATTGGTAAGACATTTGCATGCCAGAGGATGGGAAATAAATCTGACTAAAATTCACGGACCTTCTACCTCAGTAAAATTTCTAGGGATCTAGTGGTGTGGGACCTGTTGAGATATTCCTTCTAAGGTAAAGGATAAGTTGCTGCATTTGGCCCCTCCTACAACCAAGAAAGAGGCACAATGCTTAGTGGTTTTGTGCCTATTTGGATTTTGGAGGCAACACATTCCTCATTTGGGTGTGCTATTCTGGCCCATTTACTAACTGACCTGAAAGGTTTCCAGTTTTGAGTGGGGACCATAACAGGAGAAGGCTCTGCAACAGGTCCAGGCTGCTCTGCAAGCTGCTCTGCCACTTGGGCCATATGACCCGGCAAATACGAAGGTGCTCGAGGTGCTAGTGGCAGATAGGAATGCTGTTTGGAGCCTTTGGCAGGCCCCTGTAGGTGAATCACAGCAGGGGCCTCTTAGAGTTTTCACAAGGCTCTGCCATCTTCTGCAGATAACTACTCTCCTTTTGAGACACAGTCCTTGGCCTGTTACTGGGCTTTGGTGGAAACTGAACTTTTGACCATGGCTCAACAACTCGCCATGTGACCTGAATTGCCTATTATGGAATGGGTGCTTTCTGACCCATCTGGCCATCAAGGAGGGCCATGCACAGCAGCATTCAGCATTCAGTCATCAAATTAAAGTGGTGTATACGTGATCTAGCTTAAGCAGGTCCTGAAGACACAAGTAAGTTACCTGAGAAAGTAGCTCAAATGCCCATGGTCTCCACTCCTGCCACCTTGCCTTCTCTTCCCAGCCTGCACTGATGGCCTCATGTGGAGTTCCCTATGATCAGTTGACAGAGGAAGAGAAGACTAGGGCCTGGTTCACAGATGGTTCTGTATGATATGCACGCACCACCTGAAAGTGGACAGCTGCAGCCTTATAGCTCCTTTATGGAACATCCCTGAAGGACAGCAGTGAAAGCAAATCTTCCCAGTGGGCAGAACTTTGAAGAGTACACCTGGTTGTGCACTTTGTGTGGAAAGAGAAAGGGTCAGTAGTGCCATTGTATACTGATTCATGGGCTGTAGCCAGTGGTTTGGCTGGATGGTCAGACACTTGGAAGAAGCATAATTGGAAAATTGGTGACAAGGGAATTTGGGGAAGAGGTATGTGGATATACCTCTTGGAGTGGCCAAAAACTGTAAAGATATTTGTATCCAATGTGAGCATTCACCAACGTGTGATCTCAGCAGAAAATAATTTTAACAATCAATTTGATTTGGATGACCTTTTCTGTGGACACCATCAGTTTCTTTCCACAGTTACCCCTATCATCGCCCTATGGGCCCATGAACAAAGTGGCCATGGTGGCAGGGATGGAGGTTATGCATGAGCTCAGCAACACAGACTTCTGCTGACCCAAGCTGACCTGGCTATGGCCACTGCTGTGCCCATATTTCCCAGCAGCAGAGATCAACACTGAGCCCTCAATATGGCAACATTCCTCGGGGTGATCAATCAGCTACCTGGTGGCAGGTTGATTATATCGGATCTCTTCCCTCATGGAAAGAGCAGAGGTTTGTCCTCACTGGAATAGATACTTATTCCAGATAGGTTTGCCTATCCTGCACCCAATGCTTCTGCCAAACTACCATCCGTGGACTCACAGAATACCTTATCCACCTTCATGGTATTCCACACAGCATTGCCTCTGACCAAGGCACTCACTTGCGACAGTGGGCACATGCTCGTGGAATTCACTAGTCTTACCATTTTCCACATTATCCTGAAGCAGCTGGATTGATAGAATGGTGGAACAGTCTATTGAAGTCACAATTACAATGCCAACTAGGTGACAATACTTTGCAGGGCTGAGGCAGAGTTCTCCAGAGACTGTGTATGCTCTGAGTCAGCATCCAACATATGGTACTATTTCTCTCATAGCCAGGATTCATAGGTCCAGGAATCAAGGGGTGGACGTGGAAGTGCCACCACTTGTCATCACCCTTAGTGGTCCACTGACAATATTTTTGCTTCCTGTTACCATGACATTACATTCTGCCGGCCTAGATCTCTTAATTTCAGAGGGAAGAATGCTGCTACCAGAAGACACAACAATAATTTCATTAAATTGGAATTAAGATTGCCACTTGGACACTTTGGGCTCCTCCTGCCTTTAAGCCAAGAGGGTAAGAAGGGAGTTTCAGTGTTGGCTGGGGTGATTGAACTGGACTATCAAGATGAAATCTACCTACTCCATAAGGAAGAGTATACATGGAATACAGGAGATCCGTTAGGGCATCTCTTAGTATTACCATGCTCTTTGATTAAGGCCAATGATAAACTATAACAGCCCAACCCAGGCAGGACTACAAATGGCCCAGACCCTTTAGGAATGTCCATTTGTTGTCACTCCATCAGGGAAAAACCCACAACCTGCTGAGGTGCTTGCTGAATGCAAAGGGAATACAGAATGGGTAGTAGAAAGTAGTCATCAGTACCAGCTACAATCACGTGACCAGTTGCAGAAACAAGGATTGTAATTGCCATAAGTATTTCCTCCTCCTTTTGTTAAAAACTGTACATGTATACACTTGTACTAAGAAAATATCTCCATTGTATTCCTTTTTTTCCTTTATCATGTTACATAGGATTGATTGACTTCATACCAGCATTTAAGTATTGTTAACTTTATGTAATAGCATTTGAGTTGGGGATCAATGTACTTCTGGTTGTACCAAGGATAGTTGTATTATGTTAGGTGTAATTATGATGTTATTATTGTCTTTATTTGAATATTATGTTTGATCTCACATGATGTGGATGGGTTCAAGTTGACAGAGGTGGACTCGTGATGGTTAATACTGAGTAGCAACTTGATTGGATTGAAGGATGCAAAGTATTGATCCTGGGTGTGTCTGTGAGGGTGTTGCCAAGGGAGATTAACATTTGAGTCAGTGGGCTGGGAAAGGCAGACCAACCCTTAATCTGGGTGGGCACTATCTAGTCAGCTGCCCGTGTGGTCAGGATATGAAACAGGCAGAAAAACATGAAAAGTCTAGACTGGCTTAGTCTCCCAACCTACATCTTTCTCCTGTTCTGGATGCTTCCTTCCTTTGAAAATTGGACTCCAAGTTCTTTAGTTTTGAGATTTGGACTGGCTTAGTGATGGAGGACTTGCAGATGGCCTCTTCTGGGACCTTGTGATTGTGTGAGTTAATGCTACTTAATAAACTCATATATATATAATACATGTAATAGGACATATATATTATATATGAGTTTGTATATATAATATATATTACACACATATATATATAATAGGACATATATATGTATTTCTGTTCCTCTAGAGAGCACTGACTAATACATACAGGCTCTGTGCAAGTCTGAAATCTAATAGGGCAGACATTAAACCTTAAAGTTCCAAAATTATCTCATTTGACTCCATGTCTCACATCCAGGTCATGCTAATGCCAGAGGTGGGCGCCCATGCCCTTGAGCAGCTTTGCCCTTCTGGCTTTGCAGGGTACATCCCCCTTCCCTGTCTGTATCACAGGCTGGCATTAAATGTCTCTAGCTATTCCAGGCACCCAGTGAAATATGAAGGTATATCTACTATTCTGGGGTCTGGAGGATGATGGCCCTCTTCTCACACCTCCATTAGGCAGCGCCCCAGTGAGGACTCTGTGTGAGAGCTCTGACCGCACATTTTCCTTCCATACTGCTCTAGCAGGGTTCTCCATGAGGGCCCCACCCCTGCAGCAAACTTCTGCCTGAACATCCAGGTGTTTCCATACGTCCTCTGAAATCTAGGCAAAGTTTCCCAAACCTCAGTTCTTGACTTCTGGGCATCCACAGGGTCAACACCACATGGAAGCTGCCAAAGGCTTGGGGCTCACATGCTCTGAAATCTGGCCTGAGCTGTACCTTGGCCCCTTTTAGCCATGGCTGAAGCAGCTGGGATACAGGGTACCAAGACCCTAGGCTGCACACAGCAGGAGGGCCCTGTGTTTTAAGGGCCTGGCCCATAAAACAATTTTTTTTCTCCTAGGCCTCCAAGCCTGTGATGGTGGGGGCTACCATGAAGGTCTCTGACATGCCCTGGAGACATTTTCCATATTGTCTTGGTGATTAACATTTGACTCCTTGTTACTTATGTAAATTTCTACAACAGGCTTGAATTTCTCCACATATATATATATATATATATTTTATTACAATTCCAATTATACAATTCAAATATATATATATATATCTATATCTATATATATATATATTTTTTTTTTTTCCTACCACATCACCAGGCTGCAACTTTCCAAGCTTTTATTCTCTGCTTCCTCTTGAATGTTTTGCCCCTTAAAAATTTCTTCTGCCAGATAGCCTAAATCATCTTTCTCAAATTCAAAGCTCCACAGATCTCTAGGGCAGGGGCAAAATGCCACCAATCTCTTTGCTAAGCATTACAAGAGTGACCTTTACTCCAGTTCCCAACAAGTTCCTCATCTCCATCTGAGACCACCTGAGCCTGGACTTTATTGTCCATATCACTAACAGCATTTTGATCAAAGCCATTCACCAAGTCTCTAGGAAGTTTGAAACTTTCCTGCATCTTTCTGTCTTATGAACCCTCTAAGTCTCTAAGAAGTTTCAAACTTTACCATATTTTCCTGTGTTTTTGTGAGCCCTCTAAAGTGTTCCAACCTCTACCTGTTACCTAGTTGCAGAGTTGCTTCCACATTTTTGCTTATCTTTACAGAAGCACCCCACTCCTGATACCAATTTACTACAGTAATTTGTTCTCATGCTGCTTTGAAGTAATACCTGAGGCTGGTTGACTTATAAAGAAAAGATATTTAATTGACTTACAGTTCTGCATGGCTTGGAGGTCTCAGGAAACTTACAATCATGGAGGAAAGAGGAAGGTATCTCTTCACAGGGTGGCGGGAGAGAAAAATGAGTTCAAGCAAGGGAAATGCTAGGTGCTTATAAACCCATTAGATCTTGTGAGACTTACTCATTATCATGAGAACAGCATGGGAGAAACTGCCCCCATGATGCAAATATCCCTACCTGATCCCACCCTTGACACAGGGAGATTATTACAATTCAAGGTGGGATTTAGGTAGGGACACAGAGCCAAACCATATCAGATGGATAGGTAGATTATTCTTTTGATTTTTGTTTTGATTCTGTTTCTCTAGTGAATTGTGACTGATAAATTGATTCAATGTATTTAATAGATATAGACCTATTTAGATGATATAATGACTCTTGTTTGTATTTCAGAAGTTTGTGTATTTTGAGAAATTCTTTTATTTTATCTCAGTTATAATATTTTTCATCATAGAATTATTAATATTATCCCTTTAATATGCTTTTAATGTCTATAAAATTATTAGTGATGTCCCAGCTTTCATTTCTGAAATTGGTAATTTTCTTCTTTGATTGCCATGCTAGCATGCAAGTCATGCAAGCATGAAAAGTACTGCATTAAAAATAAAGACAGATGTAAAGCACAAAAAGAGCCTAAGTTCTTACACAACTGAGAAAAAAACAGAAGAATGTTTTCACAAAAGAAAAATGAAAGATAATGTAATTTTTAATTAAAGAAGACATCAAATATAAACAATGTGAATAAACTCAACAAACAATTGTAAAATTAATTGAACAGAGAATCAAAATGACAACATTACAGAGCTAGTTAAATAGAAACCATAGGAAACAGATTAGATAGTGTGGATGATAAAATTAGTAACAGAAAAAGCCATGAGATAGTCTCAGTGAAATAAAGGGGTAAAAAAATACTAGTCAGAAAGAAGTTAATGTTAATGGTATACAGGAAATATGGATCCAAAATAAAGGTAAATGATACACCTGCAATAAAAGTCCAACAAATGAAATTAAAAAGAATAATTATGTAGTAGAAGAAAATATTTCTAAAATGTAAAATAATACTCATGGATTTAAAGGCATACTCTTCTCAAGAAATTCATTAGAAGAACTGATTTTATGACATTCTGGTAAAGTGATTGAATTTCAAGGATAAAGAAAGAATTCATCAGGTATCCAAGAACTTACAAAGGGGATAAATCTGGCTGGGCTCAAATGCCTCCATGGAAAAATAAAGTGCCAGAAGATAATAGAACAATATTTACAAAATTCTAATGGAACAAGTGTGTCTCAAGAATATTATAACCAGACAAGTTGTTATCCAAGTACAAAATGGCAGTACTGGCATACTTCATCATGCAAAAACTCACAGAATATGTCATTCCTTATTCTGTCTTAGAATGAAACTATGTAAGAAACAAATGAAGAAGCCATTGTAAAATGACTGAATGGAGCCTTGTTGCTGCTTCCTCAGAAGGGAAGGAACACCATGTCCTCACATGTAGAAGGTACAGAAGAGAACAAACCCACACCCTCGAACCCTTTTATAAGGGCTTGAATCCCTTCATCACCTTCTAAATACCCCATCTCTTAATATTATTACATTGTCTATTAAGTTTCAACAAAAAATTTGGAGTGCACCCAATTTGGTCATTGTTTGGATATTAGAACACAAAATTTAATTACTCAGTTTCTTACTATATGTAAGACATTATTATCACCACATTAATTTTATTTGTTATTTTTATTACAGTTGTAACAAAGCCTAGGAACATCTGTATACAGAACTTAAACACAAAGACTTTCCAGATTTTGTCATTTAATCCAATTTATATATATATATATATAAAATAGAAGAAAACAGTTCCTAGTTATTTTGGAAATTGTATTATGTGTTGCAAAACAATGACAATAAATGTACTTAAATAAATCACCAACCTAATAATTCATCTTCAATTGAATCCTTAGTTTTCTCATGCAAAGTCTAGTATTCCTACAGAGCCAGAACAGTGTACAAAGAACAAGACAGGGAGATAAAATTAATGCTAGCTTAGTTTTATATGAAGCATCAATTAGGAATATTAACTGTTCTCATGTTTAAATATTTGCTTTTGACAAAATCCAAACAAGCTTACTATGTGTTAGATTAGTAGGTATAGAGTCAGCATGGCGGTAGATCTGGAGTGGGGCACGTGTATTTCGTAGATTCAAAGATGTCAATTTTAAAAAGTACTAATTGTATATTAAATTTGGAGAGAATACCACTTTATTGAATGCACACCAAATTTTTAAGATGTCTTCCATTTTCAGAGCAATTTTTATAAAAAAGGATATACTGAAGTTTTTTCTACTACAGGCATGAAAGTTACCATGCAAACCAGAGATACATTTGTTCTTTGTGCAGAAGCTTCTGCCCATTTGTCCGTTTCAGTGTATCATTTAAACAGTACAGCCAGTGCTCAATAGCGGCGTCAGTTAAAGTCACCATCATGGCTACACAAATTGATTCCTTATGTGGGAAAAAAAAGTCCTCAAATGGCTGATGGACAATTAAATATCTTGGTTCCCATGTTATTTCCCTGGAACCTCAAGTAGGTTTAGTCAGACCCTTGTTAATTGATAAATATGATTGAGGACTTTGCTATATCTTTTTTTCATTAAATGAGTATATTAGTCAGAAACATAAATAACCCATTGTAGTGATCATTGCCTACATGGGGAGATTTTTAGCTTCAAGTAATGGATACACAACCCAAAGTGAACATTTATTCTATGAGAGAACACAAAGTACAGACGGAGCGTGGTTCCATGATTGATTCAGTAGCTCAGTGACACGATCCATGTGCTAGGTGTTTTTTCATCTTTGCACTGTCTCCGACTCAGCCTATCAGCCAAGTGTAAGTCCACATTTCCAAAAAGGCTGCAGCCTTTCCAGGTCTTTGCAGGGAGAAATGATCATGACCACATTCTCTGAAGGAGGAGAAGGGAACTTCCTCCCCTGAGTCTCATTTTATTAAGGAAAAAAAAAAAATTTTTTTTACGTGCTCAGCCCTCACCCTGAAGACATTCACAATTCTTATTTTTCAGTAGCAATTAATTTTATTAGTTTGACAATAATTTATGATCATAAAACAATGCAATTCAAGAAATGACTAAAATATGTTAAAGAAAATATCATAATTATTCCTGGCACTTATATCTAATATTTCAAAACAGACTATTTCAGCAACTGATTTATAAAGTGCTAATATAAAAATAATCTCAAATATGTTTAATTTTGCCCATAAACTATAAATTATGAATTACTATAAATTTTTGGTTAGCAAAAAAAGCCAAAATAGTTTTCCTCATGCGACTTAGTTATAGTGATAATTAATTTGAAGGGCACTTATATAGACTGAATGTTGACGCAAGAAGTAGTTTTTGCATGAGCATTTTGAGCATTATCTTGGAATTAGAAGTAGTTTTAAGTCACTTTCTCCTGTGTATTGGTTTCCTGCTGCCTCTGTAACAAATTACTGGAAACTTGGTGGCTTAAACAACAGAAAATTTATTCTTTCACAGTTCTGGATGTTATAAATCTGAAATCAGTATCAAGGGGTTTGGAGGGTGTGGCCATCAGGAAAGTTCTACACAGATAATTCCTTATCCTTTAGATAATATTTCTAGTGGCCACCAACATTCACTGGCTTATGGTACATCAGTCTCACCTCCGCCTGTGTGATCACATCCCCTCTCCTTTTCTGTCTGTGTGGTCAAATTTCTTTCTGCTTCCCTCTTACACAGATACATGTGATTGTATTTAGAGTCCATCTGGCTAATACTGGATAATCTTTTAGGTCAAGATCTTTAACTTAATCACGTGCAATGATTGATTTTTGTCTGATTTTTCATATAAGGTAATATTGAGAGGTTCAAGAAATCTAGATATGAATTTTTTCTGGAACATTTTGGACCTACCGCACACTCATTCACTTATTCTTTTATGTATTTAACAAATATTATATGAACACCTGCAATGGAACGGACACTGTTCTAATGCAGGGTATATAACAGCAAACTAAAGAGACAAAGATTTTACATTCTTGGAGTTTACATTCTAGAACAAACATTGGCAAACTGTTTCTGTAAAGGGCCAGATAGTAAATACTGTTTGTAGATCATACAGTTTCTCTGTTGCAACTACTGAACTCTCCTGTTATAGCATAGACATAGCTCCTCCTCTCTAAATATATAAATAAATAGCTGTGGCTATATTCCCATAAACAATTATATATGAAAACAAGAAGCAAGCTAGATTTGGCTCTTGAGTTATACTTGGCCAGCACTTTCTCTGGACAGAAGATATAGGAGAAAAAGTGACAGGCAAATACAGAATGTGTCAGATGGTAATAAGAGATGTGGTTTTAAATAAAGCACATTCAGAGAAATAGGACATTCAAATGTGAAGGCTATAACTAACTGCTATAACAAATAAATCAAAAAATTTTAGTGGCTTCCCAAAGAGCCATTTTCTCAGTGTTTATGTGAAGTCCGATACTAAGATTACTTATTAGTGGGAAACCTTCCATGTGGTCATTCAGGAGCCCACCCTCTTGCTCTCTTGCATCTGCCCTCCTGAGAACTCTAGAATCGTGTGTTCAGTTGGTGGTTGAAGAAAGGGAGTAGAGAACAGCACACAGGCATTTTAAGGAAGCAGGATTACAAGGTTTGGTCAATTCCACTCAGTTTATATGCGTTTTCTTGTCTAACTGTTCAATTGCCTGACTTCACCTAACTTTAAGAAAAGCAAACTATGCAGTTGAGCTGGGTGTCCAGGGGCATTTAAAAAACAGTGTTGGGCTGGGCACAGTGGCTCACGCCTATAACCCAGAACTTTGGGAGGCCGAGGCGGGTGGATCACTTGAGGTCAGGAGCTTGAGACCAGCCTGGCCAACATGGTGAAACCCCGTCTCCACTAAAAATACAAAAATTAGCCAGGCGTAGTGCTGGGCACATGTAATCTCAGCTACTCTGGAGGCTGAGGCAGGAGAACCACTTGAACCCATGAGGTAGAGCTTTCAGTGAGCTGAGACTGCACCACTTCACTCCAGCCTGGGTGACAGAGCGAGACTCTGTCTCAGACAAACAAACAAGCAGGATTGGAGATCACTGAGCAACATTTAATTCAGGAAGTGTTACTCTTGTAAGCAGGGTAGCCAGAAAAAGTTTTCCTGGCCTTCCTGGGGAAAGTAGGAGGATAATGTGGCAGAGATTTGGTAGCGGGGGGCGTTCAAATATTTAGGCTAGCTTTGTGCTTCTGAATTTATCTCTTTGCAGATAGTTTAGTCATGAGACTGAGCAGTAGTTGTTGAAATGTGGGAAGGAAAAATACAGGCCATTTTCAGGTCAGACTCTTAAAACACACTGTACTCTTCTCCTTGCTTTCTCTCTCTCTTTTTCTATGGGACCAAAATCAAGGACTTAATCTCTGCTTAGAAGAGAGCTAACCAGAGGTCCTTCCATACTCTCACTGGACTGTAATATTGGGGGAAAAAAAAAAAAGACATTGTATTAAGCTACTTAGGTTTGCAGTATATTTTGCAAACCAGTAAGTGTTATTGACCTTATATTCTAGTTCTATAGCTACCAGAGAGTAGAATGTTCCAGGCAGAGACCCTGAGTCTGGGTCAAGTTCAAGGATTCCAAGGTATAAGGAAAAGAGCTAGAGAAGGAGAGAGGTAAGAAATGAGGTCAGGAGATAAGATGGACTATTATGTAGTGTCATTGTTAGACCTGGCTTTTACTCTGAAAAAGAGGGTTTATACTGAAAGAGAGATAGGATCTAACTTTCATTTTAAAATAATCATTTTGGCTGCTGTTTTAAGAACTGATGTTGGAGGTGGTGAAAAAAAAAGAACAGCTTCTCAGGAGGATATTGCAATAATGCAGGCATAAAGTGATGATGGCTTGAAGAGGTTTTCCACATCAGCATCTGGAAGAAAGTATTTGCCATTGTTAACGAGATTACGCATGTTCATGATGATATGGCCATAGAGAGTATTTACCATTACTGAGAAGGAGACTTCAAAATTTTATTAGAAGAGGGAAGTATGAGGGAGGTCAAATGTGGACATGCTACATTTGAGATGCCTTTTAGATATCCAAGCAAATATTTAGAGTAGGCATTTAAACGTGGAAATATAAATTGCAAAATCATCCGTGTGTAGACATGAAACTGGATTAGTTCAGTAGGGCCATGAGTATTTTTAAAACGAAGTATCAATGGACTGAGTTTTAGTGCATCCCAAATTTCAAAGGCTGGAGAGTTAAGAAAGATCAAACAAAAAAAACCTAAGCAAAATCTCATGATAAGAATCAAGAAAATGGCATCCTGGAAATAAACTGGACAATGTGTTTCAAGAAGGAAAGCGATCAGCTAATTTAAGCACCACAGAGGTCAAGTAAGACAAGTACCAAGAATTGACCTGAACTTAGCAACTTTGAGATCAATGATGGTCTGGGTGGAGGATCTCATTTTGAAGTCGTAGGACTGAGAGCCCTTCAGGACTAGATCAAGGAGAGAATTGTGTGGGAGAAACTGGAAACAGTTGGAGAAACTTTAATGTAAAGAAAAAGAGATAAATGGGGCGGGAAATGGAAGGAGGCCTTGGATCAAGAGAGGCTTTTTCTCTGTTATCTATTATAGCCGTAACTTTATGGGAATTATCCTTTAAAAAGGGAAAAATTGGAAAGTCAGTATATCATTTTCTCCCATATCGGGAGAAAACAAGGGCAAATGCTAGAATGATACAAGTGGGATCTAGTGAAGAGATGCCCTCCTTGGACAGAGGCCTGGAAAAAATCTTTAGCAGTACCAAGAACAAAAATGCATGGACAAATTTCTCCACAGTGGTAGGAAGGATGATCAAGAATCAGGAGAGATACAGGTAGAGGGATGATTTTCATGGTGGCAGTTTGTACAAGTACTCTTCTGATTTTTACCATTGTCTTTGTATAATAAGAACCGAAGTCATTAGGTGAGATGAGAATTGGGCAGGAGATACGGGAAGGAGATAGGGAAGAAATGGAAAACATTTTAAGAATGTGAAAGAGTCAAAGGAGCAGACAACTATTAAAGCATTGGTGCTGATCAGTAACAGACCACTTGAAGTTCATGGTTAGTAATTTACGGTAAAATCTGGCAAGCACGGTTGTGGGTTTTACCATGCAAAGGTGACAAATACAAAGCACAGAATTAGAGTCAATCGGATTGGGGATTTCGTAAGGCTTCTATGATGAAAGAAGTGCATGGCAAGGAAATTGAGATCGGATCCTGGGAAATGAATATAAGCCTGATGAGGATGAGGATCTTGCTTATTTTTGTCACTGATGTGACTTGTGCACCTGGAAGAGAGCCAAGCACATATAAGCATGTGATAAATATTTTTGGGGTGAATGAATTAAATCCAATGCCTTGACTCATCAGTTGGGCTGGGAGGTAAATGAAGACAGAATGCAGTTGAGAGAGGAAGTGAATACAGGTAGAATTCATGGCTTATATATCTCAGAAGCTTAACAGACATTTAAATGTGGGTGGGTGAACTGCTTGCCATTTTTGAGACTTGTTTTCTTCAAAGGTAAAATTGTAATACATAATTACATGGAATCATGGCAATAACTTATGAAATATGCTCAGCACAGTGCCTTGTATATAAAGAGCACTCACCACCTATTCTCAGTCGTTGTTATGCAGAGGTTGTTTTCATTTTGTTTCCTTAGCTTTAAACTGAAAACTTGCTGGCATCATACATGCCTGGATATCACTATATATTATTACCAAGAGATTGATTTTATGACTAAAATAAAAGGCAACTTGTTGAATTGAGAGGTAAGATTAATTAAATGTACTGTCTGGGGACTTCCAGGAAAATTAGAGTTCTTTCAATACATGAAGACTAAACTAGCATAAAACATTATCTAAAATATTAGCATCATATAGTATATAAAACCTTCTTAGAAGTTTCCCTTCTAGATTATGCATTTTCTCAAAATGTGTCTACAAGCATAATGAACGAGAGATAAGCATGGCAACCGAAGGAATCAGCTTTAGTAGAACAGATTAGATTCCTTGTAACTAATACAGATTTCCCTGTAAGATGTGAAGACTGATTAGCATTGTGCAACTACATAAGGAAGCCGTGTTCCTCAGCTTCTCTGTTCACTTGCCATCTCTCCATCATTCACTTTTAATTAAAAGATTAGTGGGTAGTTTTGAAAAAGAAAAAAGAAACAAGGGAGGAAGTTCCTGTCTCCTTCTATGGTTTCAGGTAGCAGGGTTATTGAAAGAAAGATTTGGATTGAAACACAGATCTCATCTTTTCATACATGTAGCTTTTTTCTTGACCCGTTATTTGAAGTTATAAATCAGGAAGAAACAGGATGACAGGAGCTCTATATTTAGTGCTTCAAGGTAGACAGCAGGTTAGTTTCTTCTGTTTATTTGGGTTCTTTATTTGTTTGCATCTACTGTCAGGCTGTTGATTGCAACTGAGATAAGTTCACGTTTTGAATCTCTATGTTAAAGTGGATCAGGTTTGCTCATCCCACTTCTCAGCCATATCTAAATAATCTTCAATAATATTTTGATTTCCTTTATTCACATTTACCAACTACTGAATTTAATTGAGTAGATAAGCAAAAGGTACTTTGGTTCTCAGGCCAGGAATGTAGAAAAATTTTACGGTGACAGAAAAACCACTGAACAATAAGACATGGGACTTGGGTCCTTATTGTGGTTCTGCAGCTGACACGTTGGGGTCTTGTTTTCTTATGCTTTAAATGAGAAGTCAGTCTTGAAGGTCTCCATTGCTCTTTATTCTGCAGGGGTTACATGAATGTGGATTGATTACTGGAGTTGACCTAAGAATGTTTACAGGTGTGCAATATGTTCTGATGAGAGTGGAATTAGAAAGGCTAAGGCCAAATGTGTGTACGTGGGTGTGTTTATATCTGAGAAATAGGCAAACAAGTGGCATAAACTACATTGCAATCAGAAGGCATTGCTGGGAAATGTAAGAATCATTTTTATCATATGAGGCAGCTCAGGAAAGTGAAAAAGAATGTGTTTTCCCCTGGGGAATAAGGCTGAGATGATTCCACTAGTGGGCCCTGCTCTTGCCTTTCTCTCCTGTACTTCACATTGGCAGAGCCTTTGAAGACAAAGGCAAGAAGGAGATATTTCTCAGCCACTCCACAAAGACAGTAATGTCAAGTCATACAAAAGGAAAATAATTTAGTGGGAATCACACACAGTTTCAATTCCTCTTTGATTTGTGTAGTAAGCGGGAATGAGTTTTGAGTATACTTAATTGAAGAAGCCACTTCCAGAATCCCTTTTAAGAATAATGCCCATATTATTATTTTCCATATATGGATGTGAAAATAATTAGTATGTGTTGAATTTGATAATCCTATATTAGGTATTTATTTATTTGGATACAGGATCTCGCTCTGTCTGCTAGGCTGGGGTGCAGTGTCACTATCATAACTTTTTTTGTTTTGTTATTTTTAGTAGAGATGAGGTCTCACTATGTTGCCCAAGCTGGTCTCTAACTCCTGAGCTCAAGTGATCCACCTGCCTGGGCCTCCCAAAATGTTTGTATTATAGGCATAAGTGCCATACCTGTCCCATAATTCTTATCTTACAGAAGGCAGAATAATAATGATTTACAAGGATCATTGTCAAGCATATTTTAATGTCATCAACATTATTAGAATGTTAAATAACAGAACACATAGACCACATGTATGTAATGCCTTGCACAAAGGCAAAATGTGTCTCTTTTTTAGGGAGAGAGGGACATGACAGTGTGTGTGGCCAGGCAGCCTCCTTCCATACAGACTTCCAGGCTGACTGAGGCACTCGCATCACTCAAATCTTCAACATTCCACAGACATCTGGTTATCCTGGAACCTGTGAACTAGAAGTAGAAAGAGCATGAGGAACATTTGCAGGACTTTTTTTGTCCTGCAAATTTTATATATTAAAGTGTGCAACATTAGTGTTTTGATATACGTATACATAGTTAAAACTACTACTGTCAAGCCAGTTAACATATCGATCATCTCATATTGTTAACTTTTTTGTGTGTGGCTAGGAGCATTTAAAATTTACCCTCTTAGCATACACTATTACCAGGTAGAGTCCTCATGCTGTACATTAGATCCTAAATACAGTTATCCTAAGTAATTGCAATTTTATACCCTTTGCCCTGTATCTTCTTATCTCCAACCCTTTGTCTCTGGTAACTGCTGTTCCTATTGTCTGTATCTGTTTATTGAGCATATTTTTAGATTCCACACATGAGAGAGATCACGCAGTATATTTTGTGTGTGCCTGGTTTATTTCACATAGCATAATGTTCTCCGGGTTATCTATGTTGTCTCAAATGGTAGGATCACCTTCTTTTTTTAAAGGATGAATAATATTCCATTATATGATGTGCATATGTATATGTATCATGATATCTGTATCTGGCCATTCATATACAGATACTTAAGTTGTTTCTATGTCTTGGCTATCAGGAATAATGCTGCAATGAACATACGAGTGCAGATATCTTTATGAAGTACCAATTTCATGTCCTTTGGGTATATGCCCAGTACAAGGATTGCTGGGTCATATAGTAGTTCTATTTTTAATTTTAAAAAATTAATTTCTTATTTTGAGATGGAGTCTTGCTCTCACCCAGGCTGGAGTACCCTAGCGTGATCTTGGCTCACTACAACCCCCGCCTCCCGGGTTCAAGCGATTTTCATGCCTCAGCCTCCCAAGTAGCTGGGATTACAGGCAAGCACTACTATGCCTTGCCAATTTTTGTATTTTTAGTAGAGATGGGGTTTCACCACGTTGGCCAGGTTGGTCTTGAATTCCTGGGCTGAAGTGATCCCCTCACCTTGGCTTCCCAGAGTGTGGGGATTACAGGCATGAGCCACCCACACTCGGCTCTCTATTTAAAAAAAATTTTTTTAAATTATACTTTACGTTCTAGGGTGCATGTGCACAGTGTGCAGATTTGTTACATATGTATACATGTGCCATGTTGGTGTGCTGCACCCATTAACTCGTCATTTACATTAGGTATATCTCCTAATGTTATCCCTCCCCCCTCCCCCGACCCCACAACAGGCCCCCATGTGTAATGTTCCCCTTCCTCTGTCCAAGTGATCTCATTGTTCAGTTCCCACCTATGAGTGAGAACATGCGGTGTTTTGTTTTCTGTTCTTGCGATAGTTTGCTGAGAATGATGGTTTCCAGCTGCATCTATGTCCCTACAAAGGACATGAACTCATCGTTTTTTATGGCTGCATAGTATTCCATGGTGTATATGTGCCACATTTTCTTAATCCAGTCTGTCACTGATGGACATTTGGGTTGGTTCCAAGTCTTTGCTATTGTGAATAGTGCTGCAGTAAACATACGTGTACATGTGTCTTTATAGCAGCATGATTTATAATCCTTTGGGTATATACCCAGTAATGGGATGGCTGGGTCAAATGATATTTCTAGTTCTAGATCCTTGAGGAATCGCCACACTGTCTTCCACAATGGTTGAACTAGTTTACAATCCCACCAACAGTGTAAAAGTGTTCCTATTTCTCCACATCCTCTCCAGCACCTGTTATTTCCTGACTTTTTTGAGAAACTTCCACCTTTCTTTCCATTATGGCTGTACCAATTCACATTCCCACCAACAATACACAAGGGTTTCCTGAGAAAACCTTTTTTATATATATATAAAGGTAGTGGGCTTTACTTGAAAAGAATGGAAGGATCTATTAGCAAGAAATTGTGTAAAATCCAAATTCCTAAAATGTCTATAGGTCAGATATATAACATTCTTCGTAATTAGTGATTAAAGACCCTAGAATTTCATTTCAATTTTACTAAGGCACTAATCTGAGAAACTGTGATACTCTCATAAGAGCTTCTGGGAATTAGCTCAAGGCCTCTGCACACAATCCACCAAGCTTCTACATCTTGACCCGATTTTGTGGCACTTTGTTATATCTTGTCCATGTTTTAGGGAGAAAATTACATGCTTTGTGAATTTAAGATTTTATAGGCGTCTCAGGATTCCTTCTGAATGCCCAAAACCTACTGTATTACAGGTTTTGATATTTGAGGTAATTTTATGAATAGCAATATATTTAACCTTTTTGGAAGGGAGGCGGGGATGGAGTTGTGCTCCTGTTGGCCAGGCTGGGGTGCAGTGGCGTGATCTCGGCTCACTGCAACCTCTGCCTACTGAGTTCAAGTGATTCTGCTGCCTCAGCCTCCCCGATAGCTGGGATTACAGGCACCTGCCACCATGCCCAGCTAAGTTTTTGTATTTTTAGTAGAGACCGGGTTTCATCATGGTGGCCAGGCTGGTCTTGAACTCCTTCCTCAAGTGATCCGTTCACTTTGGCCCCGCAAAGTGCAGAGATTACAGATGTGAGCCACTGTGCCTGACTGATAAATTTAATCTTGAATGGAATTGAAACTATAGAAAAAATATGTCGCTGAGAGTATATTGCTAAACATTTTTACGAAGGGGTATGGGCAGTGAAAAAGAGGCACTATGAGAAAACAGCGTGTTAACTTTAGTCCCGGCATCTGAAGCTGTAGTGCACTATGATTGCATCTGTGTGTGTGTGTATGTGTGTTTAGAACTATATATCTTACGTAGCATCTGTAGTGTCAAATTATATCTTTATTAAGTAGACTTAAATGTGGTGGATACAGAAGTCCCACTAAACTTTATAATACAGTTTCTTAGGGTTGAAAAATATACTCACTGTTTTCTATTGTCTACAAAATACACTGTAGTAACTGCACTCCTGTTTATGGTACCAAAATATCTAAAGGATTGTAACTTAAGACACAAATCAAACATATCTGGGGAAGAAAACAAATTTCTATCCATATAAAACGCTCAGGATAGTGTTGTTTTATTTTTAAATACAGATTCCAGAAAGCATTTTAAAGAGGAGGCTGAAGTCAACATTTTCTACAGTGACCTGCACAGTTACTGACCCACTTGACTGAGCGACTGGGCACTCCCCACCTAACTTATGTCTTGGCCCCTTGTTTCCTACTGTCTTGTTTCTTCTCTCCTAGTTACTGGTTTATTTTACTCAGATCTTCAGGCTCAGTTGCTACCTCCTAGGGCATACATTTTTTTCAATTCATACAATATTTAAATCAAGTTATAACAGTCTATCTTTGACCTTATGCCTCCATCTTTTTGTAATTTGGCTTCTGCCCTGTCTGAAACCACTTTAAGCACTGTGGCTTACTTTTACTTTCACCTGGTGCCCTTGAGGGTAGCAGCCCTCCAGACAACCTGCCACTGCCGTCACCGGCTGGAGCAGGGAGGTGCGGTGGGGGCTGTATGCTCTGTGGAGCCAGGGGACCAGGGACAAGCTGGAGCCCCGCCCCTTCTGAGTTGGAGTGGGAGCTCCCCCGGTGCTGCTGCAGCTGCCCAAACCACGGCTGCATACCCAGCCTTGCTCCATGGAGCAGGCAGGAGTCCTGCCCCACTCCCAGGCACAGCTGCAGCTGCCCGAACAGCGGCTGCAGACTCAGGCATCCTTACGCTCTTGCGGGCCTGGGAAGGCCTCCCTGTCCTCTTGCCGAAGAAGGCCCCTCTGTCCTCGTAGGCGCCAGAGTGTCTGCTCTTGATGCCTGGCTTCTCCATTTTTTCGTGCCAGCAGATAGGAGCAAAGTCAGGCAGCCTGGGTACCTTGAACAGCAGTAGGAGGATGACAGGTTCATGGGCAGAAGGGGGCAGGTCCCCAGTGAAGCCCCACCTTTAGGCCGGGGAAGGCCTGAAGCCTGGGGGCCGGCTGCTAGTTCTGAGGGGGATCTCGTGGTGCTTTTACGTGGGCCTGCCCGTGGCTGCTCATGCAACAATCAGCATGCCCTTCCTCCCTCTGAGGCCCACAGAATCCCGGGCCTCAGCCAGAACAGAGCAGAGAAGCAGGTACCAGCTGCAGAGAGGAACTAGAAGCTACTCTCTGCTGATAACTGGAGAACGTTGGGACAACCAGCAGCACAGAGGAGCTTCCGCTCCAGGGAGACCTGTCTGCACAGAGGAGCAACCTAACCCGGGGCCTTCTACACTCTGCTGAGGGCTGAACACTCGTCCAAACACCCTGGCTACAGAAAAGAGCTATCCAAAGCAGGTCTCCGAGCTGTTCTACTGCTCAGTAAAGCTCTTCTTCCTCTTGCTCGTCCTCCACTTGTCTATGTGCCTCATTCTTTCCAGTTGCAGGACAAGAACTCGGGGCCTGCCGAATGGCAAGTCTAGAAGAGCTGTACCACAAACAGGACTGAAACATGCCCTTTGCTCACCTCGTTGTGGGTGAAGAGAGGCAGAGAAGAGCTGCAGCACTTGTAGGAGCCCAGACACGGGAACTCCCTGAGCCAGGGCTGTTAGTCCCTCTTTGAGGCCCTGCAGTTCCTGGCATCTCAGAGCTTCTGGGTACCACCACATTCCCCAGTGCCAGCTGCTTGTGGGGTGCCTGTCCAGCTGCAGCCTTGCAGAGAGCTGGCACCTGTGCCAACACCTGGTGCTGCCTGCATTGCAGTAGCTGAGAGGCTGGACCTCACACTTGCTGACACACCCCTCACCACTCCATGCCTAACTCACCCTTGGGAGGCATGGGATACAGGCTAGTAGCTTGAGCCAAGCACCGCCTGCCAGGCCAAGTGGGTGGAACAAGCCCAGTGGGCCGAGCAAAACTCAGGAAAACGCACCACTGGACAGAGGTTTCAGGCCAGAAAAGCGACAATGCAAGGATCCCATAACATCACTGTGCCTGAAATCCTGACTTTGTTGTCTGACTCAGTTTTCCTTGGCCAGTCCCCCTGCTTGAGACTAGACACATGTCCTCCATCTGTAATAGTGCTGGACCTCAACTCCAGCTAGGTGTATGTTTCCTGACAACCTCTCTGTGTCCATATCTCTATTCCATTAGTCCTAGAGCCGCTGAGGGGTTCTGATTGTTTTACAAACTGAAAAATTAAGCCAAAAATAATATCTAAGAACTTCTCTCACTCACAGATTCCAGTATCCTCAAGATAAATTAAGTTTATCATAGCTTTTACATAAGCAAGCAAGCTATCAAGACCCCCCATACAATAATAACATGCTTCAAAAACACTTGTGTGTGTTTGTGTGTGAAAAAGTAAAAGAAGACCAGCATAAAATTGTGTAAGGTGATTGAAGAAAGAACACACTGATGTTCCTTTAAGTATCTTGTGTATGTACACAAGATATAGAGAAAAGAGAGGGTTAGAAGCATTATGGCATTTTCCAAAGAACTAGATATTAGTTTCTTTGAAATTTGTATTACATTTTACTCTGGTCTCTTGTCTGGAATACATTCAAATGCACATGTTTGCTGCTGCTAGAAGTTTGCCTATGAAATTCAGATCTATGGTTACCCTGGAAAAAATTATAATGCTGCTTTTCAAATCTCACAAAAAAAAATAACATGATTACATAATTGAGTTTCTGATCCTGCAGGCCCCTGAAGTCTGTTTGTGAAATGTTATTATGAAATATTATTTCTTTATACTACAGTTTTCTCATTAGTCCTGTCCTAGTAGTCTCATTTTATGTTAAGTTGACTGATGAGATACAATAACACTCCATAAGGATACATTGCCTTAATTTTAGTCTCAGATTATTTTGATTTGTATAATGAATTTTCTTTATGTATTACCAGGTATTATGGTTAATTTTATGTGTGCATTTGGTTAGGCATCAGTACCCACATATTTGGTCAAACATGATTCTGCATGTATTATGAAGGTATTTTTTAGATAAGATTAACATTTAAAACAGCTGAGTTTGAGCAATTACATTCCATTACATTCCAAAGCAGATTATGTTCCATTATGTTGGTAGGCCTCATCCAATTAGGTGAAGGCCTTAATAGAAAACTGCCTTCAAACTCAAACTGCAGTGTCTACTCTTACAGCCTGCTAGCCTATACTTCAGATTTTGGAGTTGCAGCTCCCACAGTTTTATAATCTAATTCCTTAAAATCTCTCTCTCTCTTTCTCTCTCCAGAATTATCAATAGGTTGTATGTGCCTATATATATACATACACACATATGTATATATGTATATATACATCTGTGTATATATAAACACATGTATATACATACACATCTGTGTGTGTGTGTGTGTGTATATATGTATGTGTGTGTGTGTTTACATATGTTTCTGTTTCTCTGGATATTAATACACGAGTCAAAATTTTGTTAGTTGCATTGTAAGTATAAATGGTACTAAATGCCTCTTCTAGGCAAAATTATCATCACTCAATGACTGTACTTTCTTCAATTTTTTATAAGCACATTGACTTCTTATATATTTTGGGAGAATGAGGCTATATTTTCTTTGTATTCATTAGCAGATTAGTGTGAATTAATTTGTCATATCACTTTGATTCAAATGTTGGCCAGGAGAATTGGTTAAATTACTACTAAGTGGTTAGAAGAAGCTGGATATACAAAATGATTCCTTAGGAAAAAGAGGATCTCATATAAATGTTTTACTCAGGTAATGGATTAGGATCAGGTTCAGATTAGGGATGGGAAGAAAAGACAGATTCCCTGTGTGCTCAAGGAAGCCACAGCAAATAAAACCTTGACCAAAACCAACAAGCAAATAAAACCTTGACCAAAACTTTAGGAGAAAGGGGGAATGTTAGATAGGCTTGGTTTAGTAACCCACAATCTAGAATAGTATCTCCTGAGAAAGTGATAAACATAATTAAACAAAAAAGTATTTCCATGGAAGGCAATTGTGGTATAGTAAAAGGTAGTATTGACCCCAAAGTTCAGATGTGAGTTATAATTCAATAAACTTAGGCAAGTTTATTTATTTACTCCAAGTCATAGTTTACTCAAGTTTCATGCTAATATTAAGGCCCCAAGATTTTCAGAAAACGTCATGTAAAATATTCATTAGTTCTAAAATCTTGCTGTGAAACAGGCTTTGAAAAAGTATGTGGAGTTCTTTAAAAGTGTAGTTTACTGGACTCCACCTCAGAAATACTGGTTTAGGATCTCTGAGCACTGGTACCTCTAAACTATCTCTGGAAAACTGTCTTCAGCTAATACTGATCTAGTTGTTGAATGTATATGCCTTAGAAATTTATTGAGCACTGAAATGTCTTGTTCACTAAATGGCCTAGAGATGATTCTCCATGATACTGAATGAGTGGTATGAATGAATGGGTCTTCATGCGTTCCTGTTTCTCTTGCCATCATATGACAAATTTCTACTACATGAAAGATTCTATTTGTGACACTATGTGAGATACAAACCCAATATATAGCAAGAGACAGCTTTCAAAAGGGTACTATCTTTTAGTAAGGCAATATAAATTCACAAATACCTATAAAACACAATGAAATACAGAAAATTGCCTAATAGACACACATGGCTGATTTCTAAGTTATAGGGATAGATACCAAGGAATGAAAAAGAAATGTCAATCTCCATGAATTTTTAAAAATATGTGCAGCATGTAAACTAAGAGGATTCTGTCAGTTGAAGAAGGATGAGATTCTTAAATTTGGAAAGGAGAGATTGGTTTCTTATAAAGGGTTGCAGCCTGCCTGGTGGCTATTCTTTTTCTTTTTTTCTTTTGACACAGGATCTCACTTTATTGTGCAGGCTGTAGTGTAGTTGCACCATCAAGGCTCACTGCAGCCTCAATCTCCTAGGCCCAGGGAGTCCTCCTACTTCAGCCTCCTGAGTAGCTGGGACAACAGGAATGCACCACCATGCCTGGTTAAATTTTAAATCTGTGTAGAGATGGAGGTCTCACTCTGTTGCCCAGGCTGGTCTTGAACTCCTGGGCTCAAGTGATCCTTTATCAGCCTCTCAAAAGGCTGGGCTGGAATTATAAGAAGATACATTCCTTCTTGTATCGGTAGGGAAAGAGTATTAAGAGCAACATTTCCAGAGAATACTTTCATTTTAGGTAATAGGAAAAAGGGAATGATGAATGTAGAGATATTTTTATTTGTAGGTAAGATATTGAAGAGCTTAGAGTTTTTTCTAGAGAAGCTGTAGGATATAGACTGTGAAGTCGAAGAAATTTTACATAGGGCAATATCACAAAGTTGATTATTTTTTCGTAATTTAGTTTTGTTTTCTTAAATAAATTACAATATGGGTATATCTCATACTTTAACAGTCTTTCATATATACAAAGTAGAAGATTTGTAGTTTTCTTGGTAAATATATAAGTGATTGAAAGAAGTGACTGTATGGACTATTAAGAGAGGATTCATTCCTACCTTAGTAATAATTTCTATGTAAGATACACATGTAAACACTTTTTATTTATTTTATTGATTCATATTCTGAAAAAGTTTCCTGTAGAAAGAGTTAAAGTGAATCTACTATACCAACCTTCAAATTAATAAGATGTTTTGCATTTTCTAAATTCCTTGTAGATAGCCAAAAAGATAAGTTTTTCAAAATCAACCTATCCATTATAATTTGATAAAAACCTAGTCTCATTTGGGTGGTTTTTGCCAGAATATTCACAGCCCAAGTAATATTTCAGTGAAAAAAATTCACATTTATTAATGCTGAATTCAATCAAGATAAAAGTTAGATGTAAACATCCTAAGTGTTATGGAGTATGAAAATTTGCTGTAATAAACGTTCAGTGGATGAACATCTAATACCTTTTACCCAAGTATGATTATATTTTGGCCTCAGAATAAATAATACAGTCTTTTCCAGCCTCTCAACAATTGCCAAAGTGTAGGAAAGGATAAGATTATGGCATGAAATAATTCACGTGAAGCAGTTCATTAGGAAATACATACTGAGCTTCTATAATATATGCACTTCCAATAATTGAGAACAATTCTTAGAGCATGATAGCGTTGTGTGGGCTTTTAGCCTTCATTTAACTTTTCTACTTCATTTAACTAGTATTGCTACAAAATACTTTCACAATCTTTGGCTAATTAATAGTCTCAAAAATATAATGATGGATTCCATTGGATATTCTAAATAATTTTCTGCTTGTTCTCTGCCTATAGCAAGTCTCCAGCAACAAAAACAGCCATGCAACGCCCCCTGCATATTAAATTATCATTCATGTTAGGAATTGAATAGATCCAGTAAATGATTAATATGTGCTAACCAACTTACCATTTTAGGGCAATATTTGCACATGGCTAAACAAATAGATCTTTGCAGAAGATAATGAGATACGTGTCTGTTCTTTGCTTTCTTCATTGATTTGGATCACTGTACAATCATTAAGCCGAAGTCTATCTTAAAGAGGAGAGAGGGCTGCTGGCAGGAAGCCACTTTGGCAGGCTCTTCTATGTTGTGGTCTGTTTGGTTCATCCACAGAGACATGGATTAAGATAGAATTATAGGAAATCCTATTGAGTAAAGGCCTACTGGATGAGAAAAGGGAAAATTAATTTAAGCCTCTCTCTACTCCTTCAATATAACCTTTTAAAATACTAGGTTACAGCGTGTTCATTTCACTTGTAATTCTGATGTAAGATACTAATGGAAACGACTTTTGAAAAGGGACTGATGTGTGTATAAACTGTCACTGGTAGGTCCTAAAAGTACCTTTTCAT
Source organism: Piliocolobus tephrosceles (assembly GCF_002776525.5). Classification (NCBI taxonomy): domain Eukaryota; kingdom Metazoa; phylum Chordata; class Mammalia; order Primates; family Cercopithecidae; genus Piliocolobus; species Piliocolobus tephrosceles. The sequence goes on from NC_045452.1 coordinate 51,290,577, forward strand.
GTGGGCATTCAGTTTGATGACATTTTCCAGGTTATGAGCATAGATTAGAAATTACGAAATTCAAAGCCTATAAAGGCGTGTTCAATCTCTATCTCTTACAGGGTAAAGAGTTCTGAAATCTTGATTTACGGAATAAAATATTAACCCAGGACATTGTTAGGGCTATCATCATTTTTTGTTTATTGTTTTAATCTGAGAATGGAGGCTTGAAAACATCTTTGTTTTTTCTTAACCTGTATAAAATCCATTGCAATGCAGACTTGGAATTGGATTCCTTTAGCTCATGTCCCCTGCGTCTTAGTCAGTCACAGATGAGGGGCCATCTGACCTAATATTAATACTAATACACTGCACATGTGAGAGTGCAGAATTTTCAAAGCTCTTCCATCTATATCAACTATTTTCTCCTCTCACACAGTTCTATAACTGGTCTCATTTGGCAGTTAAGTCGACAGGGGATGAGAGATTTAAGCGACTTCTACAACACTATAGAGTCAGAGATGGAGCTAGGAGATGCATCAAGGCCTTTGAAATATACTCTTACACATATGTTTCCTAGTAGTGTCAGCTGTTGACAATCGAATGTGTGTGTAGCTTATATTGTTCTCAGAAATTCTTAAGAAAAGGAAAAGAGAAAAGAAAAAGTAGGAAAAAAAAAAAAAGAGAAGAATAGAAAAGAAAGAAACAACTTTCAGAGTTTTGGCAGAAATATTTCTAGTGCCCTAGAATAAAGACAAGGCCCCCGATTCCAAGGGCACAGATGTGTGGCAGGCAGTGAAGTGGCCAATAGCCAGACAGCCAAATCCCCATCCAGGGAATACGCGGCGCTGGTGCTAGGAGAATACAGTGGGAGAGGGGCAATAAATGACCAGTGTGCCCAATAAAATGAAAAGGCCAAAATGTTGCTTGGTCAGCTTAGCTTACTATTTTAACCAAACTTTTGGAAGCCATAGCTAATGAAGGTATCCAAAAAACGTTTGAATTGGTGCTGCATGCAATAGCCTGGAAAATGAGAATGGAAAGACAAAAAGAAGGATTGATACTGTGGGTCTATGTGTCCTTCGTGCTGCAATGAGAATAACTCAGCTCACTGGAAACTTCCAGGGAAGATGGCAACTTTTCAGGAGCAATTGTTTTGGGATTCTTTTCCCAAGTGTTTTTATATTTTAACAGGTCTAACAATTTTAGTCATGAATGAGAAATCAAGCAACAGAAATCTAGTGTAGAAAAATCACAATTAATAGTTTTAAAGACTTAATATGTCCTCTACTGGCTTAGTAGTAGCTTGTGTCTAATTAACTCAAAATGACTTTAGACTTGGCCATGAAAAAAAAGTGTTACCTTTTCCACCTACTGCACATTGCTAATTCATTTCTCTTTCTCTTTTCTTTATTGATGTTTATGGTTGGGGAAGTTAAGGACAGCAGGGGAAGAGAGCCTGCAATGTAAACGTTTTAGCGTGTAACATGAAAGGTACATTTCATGTGCCTTATTCATGATAAAAAGAACAAATGAAAAGAACAAGTTTTCATTTGTCATAAATAAAGCCATACATTTATCATGAATAAAGCACATTTCATTTATCATGAATAAAGCACATAAAATGTAAAAAATTAAATCCATTTTTTGTAATGAAGCATTGTTAAATGCCATGAATAGCTGAGAATGTTCAAGTCACTAATAACAAAACATATCTTTAGTTGGTGTATTAGGCTGTTCTTGCATCACTATAAATACATAACTGAGACTGAGTAATTTATAAGGAAAAGAGGTTGAATTGGCTCATGGTTCTGCAGGCTGTATAGGAAGCACAGTGGCTTCTGCTTCCGGGGAAGCCTCAGGAAGCTTCTAATCACAATGGAAGACAAATAGGGAGCAAGCACATTACATGGTGAGAACAGGAGCAAGAGAGAGAGATAGTGGGGGTGGGGGTGGGGGAGAGGTGCCATATACTTCTAAACAACCGGATCTCACAAGAACTCATTCACTATCACAAGGACACCACCAAGGGGATGGTGATAAAACATTCATGAGAAATCCATCCCCATGATCCAAACACCTCCAACCAGGCTCCACCTCCAACAATGGCGACTAAAATTAGACATGAGATTTGGGCAGATCCAAGTCATATCAGTTGGCAACAGTGTTTGGAATATATCTGTGTATACGTACCTGTCATCTATGTATCTACATATCTATGTATCTAAATATCTCTTTATTTATATGTGTAGATTGCTATATCTACCTATTTTTCTGTCTAATGGGTGGTTACAATGGATATTATCCATTATTTTCACTATCATGCAAAAACTAGATTTTATAACAAAATACTAGAATATTATCTGCTGGATTTGCTGAATTTGTAGGTACTGTTTTCCATGGATGCCTAACAGGAAGTGGAAAGAAGTGGATGCTTTCTACTTCCTAATCCACCCCTGGTAGAAGGATGGTGTGAGAGAATGCTTTGCAGACCACAGTGAGAGGATGCTTTGGACAACTAACTGTGGGTCCCCAGGGCCCAGGAAATAGAAACCAGTGTCTGTCTATTCAAGTGTCTGAATAGAACTTACACTTCTGGCAGGACATAGGCTCGGGAGTACATAGAAGAAAAGGCAGAGCCTTCACTATGAACCCAACTCAAGGCAGCCACTTGGTAGGACTAAGCAAGTCCGAGTGGGGGTTGCACGTTGATATGCACGTGGAGCAGAGGCTGAGTGGCAGGATGTTTGCTGCGGAGGGAATGCCTCAGAAAACTGTAGGATGGTGATGCTCAGAGGAGAGGTTGCCAAGGAGCCTGAAAGGCACCACCAGGAGATAGTCAGCAAGAGGAACTGACCCCCAAGAGAAGTGACATTTGACGGCTCCTGTGTCAATGTACAAGTGAGGTAGGATGTGCTCCTTTCCCTCCCAACCCACCTCTCCTGCAGCTCGTTGAGTGGGTAAGAAACAGAAAAGAAATGAGGGAAAAAAAAGTAACAAACATGCAAACACACACAACACACAACACACACACAACACACAACACACACACACAAACAGCCCAGGCCTGCTGTCCCAAGTAGTGGCTAAGGCTGGAACTTGTAAGTGCATTTCTGCGTGTGTGTGTGTGTAGAATGTGTGTGTGTATGTAGAATCTTTGAAATGGATGTAAGATTAAAGTTTAGATTCGAAGTTTGACTTTGACTAACTTCAATGCCCATTTGAGAAAATTCGGCAAAAATTACCAAATATAAAATTTATATTGTGACACATACGTATCACTTGCTTATGAATAAGCCATCTAGATACCTATGCTTATTTGTGCTCTGAATATATATTATAAGAAATATTATAATGTGTGCATAAAACAGATTTTCATACAATAAAATTGTGTGGCTTTTTTTGTAAGTTGTTGATATTTTTGATTAATACTTGCCCATAAATGTCTACATTTAAAATGTAGTGAGGATTTTCCAATTGCATTACTTTTTAAAAATTGCTAAAAACCCATTTTATGAAATTCGCTATGTAATTATCCAAGAATTTTTCTTCAAAATGAGATTTGGGCAGATCCAAGGCATATCAGTTGGCAACAGTGTTTGGAATATATCTGTGTATATGACTTTTAAACTGACTTTTAAACAATTTTTGCTGCTTGGCATTTGTACTTTCATAATAAATATAAGTTTTAAACAAATCTCTCATCTATGCCATTTCCAGTTTGAAATATTTCCCACTATATTAAATATGATTTTTATGTTTCTTAAATATAATGTTTAGTGGCTTTATCCTTCAATCATAATGGCTATTAGATTTTTTAAAGGTAGAATAATAATTTTTAAATCATTTTTCACTAAACTAAGCTAATGAGCAACTAGGATGTGAGTTTTAGAGCTAGCTGGATAATGGGCATGACTAATCAGGGAAGACAAAAGAAAATAAAAGTCTCCAAAATATACACACAATCTTCTCACCATTATGCAACTATTCATCCAATGAATCATGAGGCAAGAGATATTCTAGAAATGAGGGAAAAAATATATGTCAAGACCATTACCTACGGTCAAAGCTTTTATTTTCCTCATTAACCAAAGTTTGTTTGAATTCAAAGCTCACTCACTTAGTAATCATTATTTCCTGGGGAGAAATATGGAATGAATTTGATTTTCATCTACATTTGATTAATGTTTCCTAGAAAAACCATATTTTGCTAAATTCAAAATGTATCATGTGAAACTTGTTTTCTTTGCTCCTCTTTATTTAACTCAATGATGTCATTAATGTATTTTACAACTTAATTTTTTATAGAGGTAAACATATGCCAAAGGAGCATGTACCTGAGGTAAAGAGGATCTATATTATAACCCCTTGCACCTTATTTTCAGTCTGAGTGGTTCAGATTCCTTTGTCTACTGACAGGATGTGGACAGTACCTCTAAGATTTCATTTTAGGCAATGTGTCTACTCTCTGAGAAACAAGACAGCTTGAAGCGCTACACTAGAAGCAGGCAGAAGTGCTATTACACAGGCACTGGCTGCTGATTGCCAAGAATCACCAGGGGTAGGGGATGAGACGTGGAATTGATGGGTGGTGAGAGATTATTGCTGTTCTGCAAAGCAAGATGTCAAAAGATATTCCTAGCTGTTTGCCAGATGACAGACCCGTTGGGGATATTTTGTGTGAAATGGTTATTCTCAGTCACATTCAGACCTTTAAGCAATGATGTCAGCATTATCCTAGAGATTAAGAAAAAAAAGAAAGAAAGAAAGAAAGAAAAGAAAAGGGCATGCAGAAGCAGACACCCAGTCTGTCTTCTAGAGAGCCATAAAATGTTTTCTTATTTCCTGGCTACTTATAGTTCTTTTTAATGGTTTGCATTCAATGATCTGGAAAGTGTCAGCCCATATACATTGTGTCTGAATTGAAAACCCTGAGGCAGACTGCTAAAAGATGGACTTTGGAGTTCTACTTTGCTGGTTTCTCCAAACAAGAAAACAAATCACCATCATCAACAACAAAACCCTTCCTCTCAAAAACGACCTGCTTTAAAAATGACTGTGCCGTGGAATAAACTCGACCTGGCTTTTCTACATACTATTTTCTTTTCTTTCTTTCCTTCTTCTTTTTTAATCTTTAGGGTACTGCTGTCATCATTGCTTAACAACTTGTGTGTAAGTTCACAAAAAGAGACTTTCAAACAGACCGATGTTAGCAGCTCACCATAGGAATCAGCTGCATTAATTACAGTGGTTCTTTCTTACATAGCTGACTCCGCGAAAATCGACTGAAAACAATTAGAAATAGATTCCAAGTGTCTGCACAAAGGTTTGTGGTATGACTAACAGGTAACTGAATGTGTCCTATAAGTAAACAGATAGAAAGTAAAGACTAACATAACCTAAGATACTATATTAAAAGGCCAAGGAATTATACAGAAAGTTAAGGAGACATTAGTATATGTGGGTGGAAGCTTAATGGAAATGAAAATCACATATTGGATTAAAGAGTGATTTCTAAGTGCACCATAAGAACCTTCATTTAACAGTTTTCATAACTGCTGTCAAGATGTAATAATGTTCAAACTTCTCAATGTGTATCATTCTTACACCTTGGTGTGCTTAGCAAATATGTGGCACATACCTGCTATTTCACAGGAAACCAGAATGGACTGCTCAGATACTTACCTCTACTCTAACTTGCTATTAGGGTCCTGTACCCACCGGTCCCTAATAGTAATAGTTCCTTTCTCTATGATTACTACAGATAACCATCACTTATTGAATTAACTTGAATATATGATAATATCATAATTTTAGTAGCATTAGATATATGTAATACTCTGGTAAACAAACCTAAGATACAAAGACTTCATTTAAGTGATATAGTTGTTTTTTCCATTTTTCCCCCTACTCTAAGTCCTAGACTAAAGATTTGTGTTCCATTTGTTGATACAGAAGCTATATCTGGCTTGAAAAAATGGCACAATTTCTTTACGTAAAGCCCAAGTACGTCACTACTTACACACTGCTTCTTTCTAATGTCTAGGAGAAGCCAAATCATAATGTTTACATAAACCTGTTCATTTACTTCAAAAGACCCACAAAAAGAAATGTGACAAAATTTGAACAGCAATACTACTATTTAGGTATTTTTTTCCATGAAAATTGAACTAAGTTGTTTTTCCCAAAAATATTCCCCAAAGAAAGCAGAGCTTTTTTTATTATGGAAACTTGAGAATTTTCCATAAAAGATTTTAAAGTCCATGTAGAGTTTAAAAGGTATATTACAGTATATTACTTATCAAAAATTGCCATTAAACCTGTTTTAAAATTCCAGTGCTGCACCCAAAAGCCCTGTGTAACACCCTTAATTGCCTTACAACTCCTCTATAATTCTGGATTGGAAATAAAGGCAATGGTGTAACAGGAAAGTGAGAAATTCATTCCTTCATGTTATAATCCATAAGTTCACAATTAAGTCAACACAATTTGTTGCTTGATTTCATTGGGGAAAATTTGACTCCAACTGCTTTTATCATATGCTATACCTTCAATTTAGCAGTTTGTTATTCAGCAAAATGTCTCCATTTGGGGAAATTATGTGCTAAATGACACAGTTGTAATTTCTGCATTAATATGATCCCAGGATTTAAATTCTAATACAGTGTAAGACCTAGTTTTCATGGAAAATACATCTTATTTGGATTTAATAGAAAATAAATAGAATCTATAACACATTCAGTTATCTTCTGTTCTGAAATATTAATAAATCACTGTTAATAAATATTTTTAAATATTTCCTGAAGTGTAACCAAGTACTAGTATACTTTTGTGCTCACAAATTATTGAAGGTCACGAGAAATGTGTAGATATTTGAGCTGCAATCCATTCTTATCATTGTTTTCTCTTTACTAAATGGAAGTGTATGAGTGTGTGTATTTGCATTTTGAGTTGGTGACAAAAAAAAGAAAATAAAAACATAGTTTCGAAAGATGGTTACAAATAAGGGATTTAATTCATCTTATGTGGCTATACTGTATACTCATAGTCTTAATCTTCCAACAGATCATCTATGTAATGTTTTCAAGTGCAAGTAGTAATAAAATAGGATAAGTTTCGGAATTTCAACAAAATAAATAAAAGAAGAAAAAACAAAGCAGGAAAACTTTATCTTTTTCTCTTGGTTTTTCCTTTGTTTATCCACTTATAACAGGTCTTTAAAAACATTATGCTGTTTTGTTTTCTTCTTTTCTACTGTCATCTGCTGTCTGGTTCGCTCTACAAAGTAGACTGTGGAAATGGAATGCTGTTTCCCTACTTCCTAGTTGCCCTAAAGGAAAACCACCTAGTCCGTTTTTACTGTAAAGCTTTACTGCTCAATACCGTAGGGAAACACATACAAAATTAAAAATATTTTAAATTAAAAGGTTAAAAATGCTCGTAGTATATGCCTGAGAGCTAAGAGTCATGTGCTGAAGTCAGATTGACAAGATTATGGTTTTGATTCCACCATTTATTATTAGCTGTGTGACCTTAGTTAAGATATTTAACTGCTTCTTTTTCTCTTCACTACGAAGAGGATAATGGATCCTTACCTCATTTGACATTATAATGATTGAATGAAATACCTGTAGAATGCATAATACAATGCCTGGCATGTAGTAGTGATTCAATGCTCATTAGCTCATTAGTTATCTATGTCCTTGAAATATCTACCCTTCCCCTCTTTTTTTGCTTCCTAACTTCAATTGTTGACCTTTCATTTATATTTCAGGAAAATAAATAAATAAATGAGTTGCTTCTTATCCTTATTTACCACCCTTCATTGTTTTCTTAGATGAAGGCAAAGACAAGAACAACAATGAGTGTTCCCTTGCCTAATAGGAGCATGGTAATCTTTAAAAACTCCTCAGATTTCATGACACATATTCCCCTAAAATTCAGATCCTGCCAATATTATTTCTGTAATGGATTATTGCAAGTAAAATAATTAGATCAGTGGCACATAGCAGTGCTAATTTAATGTCGTCTATTACTATTTGCTATCATTACTATTTATTTTTGCTATTATTACTGATATTATTATTCTTTACAGGATGATATGTTTTGGTTGTGTTCTCACCCAAATCTCATTTTGACTTGTAACCCCCACAATTCCCACATGTCCTGGGAGGAACCCGGTGGGAGGTGATTGACTTATGGGGGCAGGTCTTTCCTGCACTGTTCTCCGGATAGTGAATGAGTCTCACGAAATCTGATGGTTTTTTAAAATGGGAGTTTCTCTGCATAAGCTCTCTTTTTTGCTTGCAGCCATCCATGTAAGATGTGACTTGCTCCTCCTTGCTTTCCACCATGATTGTGAGACCTCCCCAGCCACGTGTAACTGTGAGTCCAGTTAAACCTTTTTCTTTTGTAAGTTGCCTAGTTTTGGGTATGCCTTTATCGGCAGTGTAAAAATGGACGAATATGGGGGCCATTACTTTACAACTGTTGATTTTGCAGTGAACAGTTCAATTTTAAATTTTGCTTAATACATATTGGATTCTCTTGAAGTAATTCATAGCTCTTGAGTATATGTAGCTCCACAGACACTCTGCTCTTTCTGTACACGGAAGGGTCCCTTGTCATCTCTGTCAACTTATGTTTTCACCTCCGAGGGTGCATGATGATAGGTCGCTAAAAATAATAGCAATACCAATAACTTCTCAATGTACAGACACTGTCCCCCTTATGCTGAGAAGAGATGATGGTAGGGGAACTTTTCAGTGGCATACTCAATATATAATTAAGCCTAGATTGGGAAAAATAATTTTTACCCTTGACGAATTGTGTAATATGCTGAGCTATATGATACATCAGGGATATGAGGTAGTGGGCCGTATAACTAAATCCATAATTATACTATAATGATGCCTCAAAACCGGGTTTTACTGTGTTATTGTGTTATTCTATTTTTTAACATAATAAAATGAGATGAAAACTGTGTGTCATAGAATTACTCAGTTAGCAAGTGAGCTTTTTTAAAAATACATTGTCCATTGTTTAATTGTGATCAGTTGTCCATTGTCTAATAATTGTCCCTTGCATTTGTTTCTTCTTTTATTGTTGAAAAGAAAACAGTCACAGAGGCTGGTCATTTATGTCTACTCAAAGCAGACATACTCATATAGAAGATGACTTTTTGAGTATTCAGGAGTCTGCAGGAGGATAAAGATTTCATTCAAAGGTAGTGTGATAGAAATATACTGTATTGCAGTGAAATTCTAGGATAGTACAAAACACTAGTTGTCTGGAAAGATCTGTTTAACTTATTTTTGTGAGCCTTGCATTGGACAGAATTCAAGCAAGGAATTTTATTAGGAGGTAGCATAGGGAAGAGAAAAGCAAAAGAGGAATGACAAAAAAGAAGGAGAAGCCAAGAAAAGGATTTTGTAAGGCAGTATGGAGTGCATGAATTCTTCTCTGGGGATTGTTATCAGTCTTGCTAAAGCTTTCTGGATGAACCAAAGAAATTATCATTGCCTTATATATAGCAATAGAATGAGTAATGGCGATTAGGCTTTCCTGACATTCATGCATTCATCTAACAAATACTCACTGAGTATCCTTTTTTGTTGTTTTGAGACGAAGTCTTGCTCTGTCACCAGCCTGGAGCATAGTGGAACGATCTTGGCTCATTGCAACCTCCAACTCCCAGGTTCAAGTGATTCTCCTGCCTCAGCCTCCCGAGTAGCTGAGACTACAGGCACGTGCCACCAGGCCTGGCTAATTTTTGTATTTTTAGTAGAGACGGGGTTTCACCATGTTGGCCAGGATGGTCTTGATCTCTTGATCTTGTGATCCGCCCCACCTCAGCCTCCCAAAGTGTGAGGATTACGGGCGTGAGCCACCGCATCCAGCCTCATTGAGTGTCTCTTATGTGTTAGACATTGTTCTAGGTTCTGGAGGTATAGTAGTAAACAAAATTAACAAACACATCTGTCTTCCTGTAGTTTTCTTTCTGTCATGGGTGAGGGGAGATGTATATTAAAATCCACTAGATGGTTGTAACTGCTATAGAAAAAAATAAAGCAGGAAAAGAAGATCAGGAATACTAGAAAATGGGAAACTTAAGTAGTAAGTCAAATAAGTCCTGAAGGAAACGAGGAAATGAGCCATGGTAATAATGATGGGAAGAATGGTTCCACGCAAAAGAAAACAGCAAGTATGGGTTGGAAGCATACCTGGCATGGTTAAGAAATGGTTCACAAGCCAGTGTGTTTCTAGAAGAATAAGCAAAGGGAGGAGTAATAAGAGGTAGGCTGAGCAGAAGAAAAAAGGAAATCCAAGTTAACAGAATACAATTTTCTTATTGTATTTCAATCAAAATCTAATTATATTGAGAGCAGTTGAGTTACAGAGTATGCTGCCTCTTTTCATTTCTCTCGTCTTAACTTCACTTGATGGATATTTGATAATGTTACTTAGTCATCTAGCTCAAGAGTAAATCATCTATGGCACTGAAGGCCATTGTAAGGCAGCCAATGGAGGCTTAAAAGAGAGGAAAGCCATGATCTGAATTAGGTTTTTTGAGGAACACATTGGGTGGCTATGCCAAAAGTAGATGGCACAGGATGGAAGTAAAGGCCAGCCAAGAAGCTATGGAAATAATCTTAGTGAGAGGTGATGGAGACTTGGAACACAATGGTAACAGTGCAGGTGGTGAGAAGGAGCTGGTTCTATAAATATCTATTTTGAAGGTAGAACCTGAGAAACAGAGAGGATAGAGTTGTTGATGATTGAAATGGGAAAGTCTGCAGGAGGATAATATTATGGTTGGGAAAAAACGGAAATCAGTTTTGGACGTGTGAAATTTGAAATACTTATTCTTAGTCTATCAGCACTTAGGAAAGTGAATATGCTAGTGATTGATGTGTAATTACCACAGCATTGCAACTAATTTGTACCACTCAGTTACTCATTCAACAGACACTTGTTAAAGGTTTATTACATGAGTGATGACCTGGTTGGCACAGAGTATGTCTCAAGAGCAATACAGATATTTTTATGCCCTCTCTAGTTCCATTCGTCAAAATCGATATTAAAGACATAATTAGAGGAGCAATGAAAAATACATTCACAGTATCATTCATTGTAGCTTAATGTTTAGTAGGTTTGAATGATGTATATTATTCAACTTGATTAACATATATTGCAGTAGCCGAATAACATGTCGAAAGGGGTCACCATCCACTCCTAGACCTGTTTTTGATATCTTGCATTTACATATATCTTGCTCCGTTTGCAGGCTTTTCTGCATCTAGAATGGGAATTTCTTTGCCTCCTATAACCTTTGACCACAGTGGTTCTCTAACACCTACGAGCAAGCTGTGTACAGCTTTTTCAAAATAAATTCCTACAGAAGACATAAGAAAAAAGAAAATAAAGCTGAATTAATGCAGTACAATGTTCTTATTACAGTTTAACCAAAATCTAATTATATTGAGAGCTGATGAGTTATAAGCATGCTGTCTCTTTTCATCTCTCTCATCTTAAGTGTGCCTGATGGATGTTTGATAATGTCATTCCAGTAGGTTGCTTTAAGAGTGATTTAAAATTTACTTATTTGGGCCGGGCAAGGTGGCTCATGCCTATAATCCCAGCATTTGGGGAGGACAAGGCAGGCAGATCACCTGAGGTCAGGAGTTTGAGACCAGCTTGGCCAACAGTGAGAAACCCGGTCTCTACTAAAGATACAAAAATTAGCTGGGTGTGGTGGCAGGTGCCTGTAATCCCAGCTACTCAGAAGGCTGAGGCAGGAGAATCGCTTGAACCTGGGAGTCAGAGGTTGCAGTGCGCTGAGACGATGCCATTGGACTCCAGCCTGGGTAACAGAGCAAAACTCTGACTCAAAAAAAAAAAAAAAGAAAAGAAAAGAAAAAAGAAAAAAATTAAAAAAAATGTTTTAAATAAAATTTACTTATTGGGACTGTAGAGAGATTTCTGTTTCTGCCACATTCTATCTTCTCTCTAGATACAGACTAGCTCTTAGGAAAAGCATCTATGTATACCCATTTTTAAAAATTCAGAATATTCTTTTTCATTTGTCAAGAACACATTCAATAGCCTCATTTAAATGCAGTCATTAACTTTGGCGAAACTTGGCTTTGACACCTAATCTTCTATGCTGATTTATATGCTTATTTTCATTTTGGGGCCATTCATGAAGGTTGAGGCCTTCTTCTGGAGTAAAGCTTTATTGCTCAAACCTTTGTCAACAGCTATGTCAGCAACTTGTGGTTTAGATGCTCTCCTTTTCCATCTTGATAGGATACCCTGTCAATGTCCTGCTGTCTAACTGAGGAACACTTGTGATACTCAGGTCATTTGCAGATAGATGTGATTCAGCTTTTCCTGGTTCATGTTAGTACCTCTACTTGCTTTTCCATTTTCTCTCCCCATTTTCCTCCAGGCAATAGTTTCACTTAGCTCAATATCTCTTTTAGAAATCTAATATTTTAAACATGAAACGCGCTCAACAGACTACATTAAAAAATACATGCTATTTTAAGAAACAATGAATATTTTTTTTAAAAAATAAGCATTTTTTGTTTTTAGCAATAAACCAATGGTTATGGTTGTATTAATCTAAAATTACAAAATAGATTCACCATTTTATATAACTTATGAATTAATAGATTAAAAAAGTATATTTTGGCAGGTATTGCTGTGTTTTGATAAGTTGTTTCTGATGGTAAGATAATTCAATGAAATGTAAAAAATTTGGTAATAATCATAAACAATGACCTGCTTTATTGCCACTGACAAGAGTCACTTTACTGAAGCATATTTTAGATTACTATTTGAAGGAATTTCCCAATGGTCATCTAGGGCTCTATAAATGCTAGGAAAAACAAAAATCTTATTAATTTGTTAACAGCAATATATAATTCTTATACATTCCTTAAAGGGAAGCTGCTATACTACTACATAAACAAGTAGTCTAGTTAGAGTGATATTTTACAGAAATGTTATAAAAACATGTGAGCCCATGGTGAAACTGGGAATTTTTTGTGTGCTTTTACCCAAAGAGGAAGAATTAGGAAGTAGTCCTACAAAAATGCATTTTGAAATCTTTCAATTTAAGATTAAAAGTAGCTATAGTAATAATATTAATATAATAGTAATAGTTTTGATATTAAAATAGTATTTCTTGTATATTAAATACATAGTTCAACATGAGCACACAAAAATAATCATTTGCTTATATATTTATCCATCTAACAGATTGTTTCCTCTTCTATCCAGGTCACTAGAATTACAAAGGATTGTGAATAAGTCACTCTACTGGCACTTAGATATTTATGATACGCTGAAAACCAAATAATAATATTAGGGATATTGTGGGGATGTCTATCTTTTCCAAGGGATTAAGTAGAAAGGTTTTATAATTAATATTAAGAGAGATGACCACAGTAAGTCTTTGTCACAATTGTTGTTTTGACTGAGGGACAGTGGGACAATTGGAAGTTTGAAGGGTATAAGAAAAGGCAGAGAGATTCAGTGAGTTCCATAGAGCGGAGAAACTCATGAAAGAAACATTTTCAGAGACCTGGAAATGACAGTGAATACATCAAGGGGCTATGAATGTTTCTTGGAATTAGAACTCCAGTTGAGTTTAGGGTAATGGTGAGAAAATAATAAGACTGAAGCAAAAATCAAATACAAATTTTAGGGACTATCTACATTTTTTTTCTTTTTTTTTTTCTTTTTTTTTTTTTGAGACAGAGTCTTGCATTATTGCCTAGGCTGGAGTACAGTGGTGTGATCTCAGCTCACTGCAACCTCCGCCTCCCACGTTCAAGCAATTCTTCTGCCTCAGCCTCCCGAGTAGCTGGGATTACAGGCGCCCGCCACCACACCCAGCTAATTTTTTGTATTTTTCGTCGAGATGGGGTTTCACTATGTTGGCCAGGCTGGTCTTGAATGCCTGACCTCATGATCCACCCGCCTTGGCCTCCCAAAGTGCTAAGATTACAGGTGTGAGCCACCACACCCAGCCATATGTAAAATATTTTAAAGAATTTAGTCTCTTTTCTAAAGAAGTATGTGTGTGTGTGCACACGCGCATATGTGTATGTGTTATTCACGACATGTGAAGGGGAGGGTTACAAAGCAGTGTTATAGTGTTAATAGTTACATTTCAGGAAAGACTCCTGGATGCAATGTAGAGAGTGGCCTGGGTGAATTTAGGATAAACAGATGTGATTTAGTAATTATCTATTTCAGAACTGATGTAGACATAGTGAGAGGAGAAAATGGTATTTGTAGAAGGAAGAAGTAATTCTAAAATAAACAACCAAGTAGGAATGATCAGTCACAACAAAAAATTGATAAAATTAGATATATTTAAAATTATACTTTCTAACAGGGTTTATTTGGAAAAAGCAGTGAGAAGCAGTCCTTGAGGAGCTTTGGGTCTCTGTTAAACTGCTCAGTTGGTAGGAAATGCCATAGGCGGAGAATACATATATATATATAGAGAGAGAGAGAGAGAGAGATTTAAAATAGAGGGCATAAAAGACAAGTTTTACCTGCTTCAAAATTCAGTCTCATGGTGGCTCCAATTATATTACTACATAGAAAAGATTTGATAATGAAACTCTCCAACAATTTTCATAATTTCAAACTCATACAACCAACAATAATGGAAGATGTTCCAGTTAACTATTGCTGAGTAACACTTCTCCCCTGAGAAATAAAACCTTAACAGATTAAAACAACAACAATCATTGATTTTGCTTATGAATCTACTATTTGGGCAGAGCTCAGTAAAGATAACATGTACCTGATCCTAACATTTGGAAATCTCAGCTAGGATGACTCAAATCCTTAGGGCCTGAAACAGCCGAGGCTTGTTGGATAGCTGTGTCTCTCTCTCGCTTCAGGTCTCCTCAGGGTCTTCCTGTGGTTTCTTAGGATAGTCTAACTTCTTAATGGTATCTCAGTGATCTGAGAACCAACATTCTAATAAATCTAGTGGAAGCTATGAGACTTCTTCTGAGCTAGCCTGAGAAGTCTAAGAATGTCATCCGTCATGCTTTCTATTGGACAAATCATTAAGACCAGCACAAATTCAAGGAGAGGGGAATTAGACTTCGCCTCTCAATATAAAACGTAGGAAAATATTTGTGGCCATCTTTAATTTACCACAGAGGGCCACATTTTACTATGGCAGGGTGCTCGAAGTTTCTATTTCTAATTATTTCAGCTTAAAGGGAGTTGTTTACCATTGCCAACTATGGAAAAATAGTATCTATTGTAACACACCTACAAATTATTTATTTTAATCCCTGAACCAGTAACTGACCTGGCTGATTTTACTAAGGGAAAGGGCAGATTACAAATAGTGACCAACTCCTTTTTTAAAAAAGCTAAATATTTGGCCAGGTGTGGTGGCTCATGCGTGTAATCCTAGCACTTTGGGAGGTAGAAGTGGAAGAACAGCTTGAGCCAGGAGGTCTAGATGGCAGTAATCTATGATCATGCCACTGCTGTCCAGCTTCTGTGACAAGTGAGACAGTGCTTCTAAAATGAAATAAGATAAAATAAAATTAATTAATGAAAAAAAACAAAAACCCAGAAACAAAAAGACAAAATGCCCATTAATAGTTGCTGTCCATAAGCTATCATTTACATTGAAGAAATTTAAACATTCTGTTAGTCACTTTAACGTGATTGGTAGAAATAGCCATCCTAGGCAGAGAGAGAAACACACAGAAAGGTTAAAGACCCATGAGAGGAAGGGCAAGAGTGGTGTTCATCTGGAACGTACCTCTGACAAAAAGAGGAGCTAAAAAGACACAGGGTCCCTGTTTTTTTTTTTTTTTTTTTATTATACTTGTGCCATGTTGGTGTGCTGCACCCATCAACTCGTCAGCACCCATCAATTCATCATTTATATCATGTATAACTCCCAATGCAATCCCTCCCCCCTCCCCCCTCCCCATGATAGGCCCCCGTGTGTGATGTTCCCCTTTCCGAGTCCAAGTGAGCTCATTGTTCAGTTCCCACCTATGAGTGAGAACATGCGGTGTTTGGTTTCCTCTTTTTGTGATAGTTTGCTAAGAATGATGGTTTCCAGCTGCATCCATGTCCCTACAAAGGACGCAAACTCATCCTTTTTTATGGCTGCATAGTATTCCATGGTGTATATGTGCCACATTTTCTTAATCCAGTCTGTCACTGATGGACATTTGGGTTGATTCCAAGTCTTTGCTATTGTGAATAGTGCCACAATAAACATACGTGTGCATGTGTCTTTGTAGTAGAATAATTTATAATCCTTTGGGTATATACCCAGTAGTGGGATGGCTGGGTCATATGGTACATCTAGTTCTAGATCCTTGAGGAATCGCCATACTGTTTTCCATAATGGTTGAACTAGTTTACAATCCCACCAACAGTGTAAAAGTGTTTTAAACAAATGGTGGTGAAAAGGCAAGGACCTCAGTGACTGATTATCTGGAGTCAGGGTTGTTCTTTAGCAGTGGAATGCAGTTAGTTAGGACTATGTTGTTTTAAAGAGCATAACAGAAGCCAAGTTCCATAGGGGCACATAAAGTTTTTGGGAGTCCTTGTCCAAGTAATTGGCGGAGAGTTTAGACAATTGTGCAACCTGGATGTCTTTGCCATGCATGTATCAGGGTTGAACACTTCCTGCATTAAAGAGGAAAGAATTTTCCCAGTCGTAAGCAGTGTTCCATGTAGTTCAATGTTCTACAGCAGGACTTTAAATACAAAAATGTTAAGTGTCAGTTGTCATCCTGTTTGGAAACTAGAATGAGAGACACTTTATTTTCGTTCTAGAGTTTTGATTACAGAATACAATAGAGACATATCAAGGAAAAATATTCTTAAATCATAATTTTAATTTACCGAAATAAAAGCATATTTAGATTTTACCATGTTGGTTTTGAAACTTTTAAGTTTCTTCACACAAAGAGAATGCTTTCAAGATGTTCGTTGAAGAGAAAATCAATTGCTCTAAACTAATTGTTATATGACTTTTGAAGACCCTTGTAATTAGATTCAAATATCTTATTTAGGGAATATTAATGATACGTATGTGTCTGTTTTTTTAACATTTTCCAGAAAGTAAAATGTAATGGAGTCTGTTTCCACTATCACTGCTGGAGTAAAAATGATAATGATTTTTTTCCATAAGGCAATTTTATTAAACCTATTATCAAGAGTGTTCTATACAAAAGGTCTTTAGAAAATTATAAAAATTATGTTGGATGTTAAAATGCTTGTTGCAAACATTCTGCAGTATGGTAGGTATAGACTTAGAGAATTGTTTCAGCTCCTGTGTTAAATTACTTAAGTAGATAGAAAGTTTAACTGCCTTGAGGTCATATCCAGTCAGTTCACTAATTCAACATTTTATAAATCCTTGTTTATTCTTCACCTGATTCTTAAAGATTAAGCAAAGAACATATATCGGGCCTAGGCTTAATGTCAACATTAAAAAGTTGCAGGAAAATTGTACTGAAAAATAACAGGAAATGTTTAGAAGTAAGAGAGGTAACTGTATACGGAAGGGAAGGATGTCAAGAAAGAAAGCAAAATCCAAAATGGAAACATTACATAAAACTTACATTTCCTTACCTGTCACTTCAGTGCAGATATATTAACTACTCATTAAGCTTCAGTGAACCTGTGAGAATGTCCTTTTATGAATTTTAAAGTGAGAATATTCATGTGATGGCTCCAGCTTGACAGAAAAGCAAAGACCAAGCTCTTTACCCAGACATCATAAATTAATGCAGTGTTATCCGTTTGAGTTGATGTAATGTTGATAATTTAAGGAGTAGCGCATGGATTAAATAAAAAGTAAATTTAAGTCAACATAAGTCTAAATTGGCTTCACAAGAACAAATCCAGTTTTCTCTCATTCCTAGAACTACTGGATGTAACTTCATTTGAAGCACCTAAATATTAAAAAAATATATTTTTATAAAAATTTATAACTATGTCATTATATTCAATCAATTTCCTCATTATGATTAATTTCCTCATTGATTGCATACTTTTGCAATGAGAGCAGAAATGAAATATACAATTGGAAGTATTTTCAGCTTGCCAATTTGAAAGAAATATCCTGTTGAATGATAGAAATCAAGTGCAGACAACGTCTAGTGCACAGAAGTCCCAGCCCATGGAACATTTTAATCATCAAGGGGAAACACGGTCTGTGTCTTCTTACTTAACTAGACTGCAAGGGACTCGAGGCTAGAAACTGAATCTTATGTAGAAAGATTTGTATTCCCACATAACTATTTGACACACAGCAGATGCTGATTACTGTTTATTAAATTGAATGAAATCTTGATAGAAACTTTGATTTTATGAAAGCAACATCATGTCATTAAATTCATAACCCAGAGGAAGATTTGCTTCTAAAGGAAAATACGTGAAATAGTATTTGTAAAATAGTAATCTTCCACTATCAGACACTAGCATTCAAGTACAGAAAATAAAAGGTTACAAATGATACAGACATTTGGAAGGACTGCTCTGGGTCTCCAAACAGCATGTTTAAGCTTCAGGATTGGTTAAAGAAGACATAGAGAACTTCAAAATTGATAGATTTTTCAAATGTTGTTAGAATCAACCAAGTTTCATTAAAAATTCTAAGTTGAATTATGAGTATGACTATTAGGTGATTTTAAGAAGTGTTATATGACAGAGTTTTTTTTTTTTTTTTTTTTTTTTTTTTTTTTTTTTTTTTTTTTTTTTGCTAGATTCTATGGAATAGAGGAGAAGGGGTGGGGTTGTAAATATGTTCTCTTTCCATGAATCTTCCAAAACCTGGCTAAAGAAAAATTTGTCTGCCCAACTTCCTTTTATTTCTGGCAAAAACTTGGTTTTTGCTAATTACCCCAGCTGTACCAGATTCTGTAGTTTTTATTTTTAACTTTTCTCTACATGGCCTTACATCTGTGTACTCTTTGTATTGGAGTATTGGGTCTTAAAGCAGGAAATCCTTTAGGAGGGGTGAGTACAATGTGATCGTCTAAAGAGAAAAAATCATTTTAAACATTACTTGCACGCTATTGTATTCATATCTGCCTATAAGAACAGTGGAATGTACTTAATCAGATATCAGGAATTTTGATGGAATTTAATATTTAAAAACTCACATTTTCCTCCCTCTCCGTTTACTTTTATAAGTCAGTGTGTCATCCCACAATTTTAAATGTACCTACTGCCCTCATTATGCATATTTTGTCTGATGTACGCAAGGCTGTTCAGAAGATTCTTCACTTTTCCTGGTGAAAAAATGGTCCATAAATTTTAATAAATAAGATCTGAGCTTATTATTTTACCCTGCTTATTTGATTGTGATGATAAAACACAAAAACCGGTACATGGAGAAATTAGAGTTAAACTGGGTAGAGATTCTTCTAGGAAAAAGCAAGCATTTCCATTACAGGTATAGAAACAAAGTAAACCATGAAGGGTTTTAACATATTATATACCTGCTCATTTTGTATTTGCCTTGGTTGACATTATCCTTTTCTTGCTTTTGCAATGACTTCATCATTAATACTGAAGTAAAAATAGTGGAGATAAAACTAACAGTAATCCCTTTGACTTTTAGCTGGTGCATTTCCTAGTAATTTCCAAAACTTGAAAGTCACAGTTTGGGTAAATGTTAAAACAATATGTATTTCCATAAGCGGTAATACAATTCTTTGTAAATGGCAAAAGCACATTTGCCTTTTAATCAGAAAACAACTTGCTGAATCCAGAAAACATGGCCTTCTCCAAGATGCTTGACATGAACAACAATGATAAAGTTCAGTGGTATTTGATATTTTGCAGATGTTCTTAGATTGAAAATGGTAGCTTTACACATATTTGCAAATGATCATTATAAAGCTATATTGGTCAATGTAGAAGAATAGAATATATTTGATGGGTTTTTAGGTTGATTTATAACTTTTAATTATTTAGACATATGGTATGTAGGCTTACATTTGATTTCCTGTCCTGAGCCCCACAAATGTTAGGGACCTGCATTTCTGAATAAACTATTACTGTGATTACAGACAAACGTGGTTCATCGTGTTAAAGGGAACTTTTTGCAAGCATCTAGATTTCTTACATCGGGGTAAAGAAATGGATGAAAGAGATATTTGATTGATGCCACTGTCACCCAGGTGTTTCAGATCTCACCAGGTCTCTTTTGCTTATTTAAAAGAAACAGCCATTGCAGCCAATGAGGGAATTTTAAAAGCTAGTCATGTTTCCTGAATTGTGTATCTTGGTTTGAATGCTCATCAAAGATGATAAGTTTTTTTTACACTCATCAGAATGACTCCCCAAAGTTTGCAAATTCACCTGTAAGTCTTACTCTTATCAGAACACATCAATGAACTTTTCCCTACCTTTGATTTGAATGCAGGTGTGAAGGACATGTTGATCGTATTTGACAGTTCATAGAATAGAATTGGTTTCTGCAAAGGATAGCTATTGTTAATTCTATTCATATTTTTTCACTTATTTTTAGTTGACACATAATAATTGTATTATGTTGGTGCAAACGTAATTACGGCTTTTTCACTGTTGGAATTTGCCATTCAATATTGGAATACATTGTTAAATAAATGTGGTTATGTTTTACAGTGTTTTAATGGGCATTTTTTGCTTTACTAGACTAGTAATAAGTCTGGCTAATGACTTATTACTTGCTGTTTGTTTTATGTTTATTTTAGACTGGGGAAATGGTGTTAGACAAAAAGCAAATTCCAGCAATTTTCTTATTCGAGTTCAAAGTGGGCCATAAAGCAGCGGAGACAACTTGCAAACTCAACAATGCATTTGGCCCAGAAACTGCTAACGAACGTACAGTGCAGTGGTGGTTCAGGACATTTTGCAAAGCAGACAAGAGCCTTGATGGGGAGCACAGTGCACAGTGGCTGGCCATCAGAAGTTGACAATAACCAGTTGAGAGCAATCATCGAAGCTGATCCTTTTACAACTACACGAGAAGTTGCCAAGGAACTCAACGTGGACCATTCTACGGTGGTTCAGTATTTGAAGCAAATAGGAAAGACAAAATAGTTCGATAAGTGGGTGCCTCATGAGCTGAGCGAAAATCCAAAAATTTGACTTTTTGTAGTGTCATCTTCTCTTATTCTATGCAACAGCAACTAACCATTTCTCGATCAGATTGTGATGTCCGATGAAAAGCGGATTTTATACAACAACCGGTGATGACCAGCTCAGTGGTTGGACTGAGAAGTTCCAAAGCACTTCCCATAGCCAAACTTGCACCAGAAAAAGGTCATGGTCACTGTTTGGTTGTCTGCTGCTGGTCTAATCTACCACAGCTTTCTGAATCCCAGCAAAACCATTATGTCTGAGAAGTATGCTCAGAAAATCGATGAGATGCACCGAAAACTGCCTAACCTGCAGCCGGCAGGGGTCAGCATAAAGGGCCTGACACCATGACAACAACAATGCCTGACCACATGTTGCACAAACAACGCTTCAAAAGTTGAACGAATTGGGCTACAAAGCTTTGCCTTTTCCGCCATATTCACCTTATCTCCCTCCAACCAACTACCACTTCTTCAAGCATCTCGACAACTTTTTGCAGGGAAAATGCTTCCACAACCAGCAAGATACAGAAAATGCTTTCCAAGAGTTTATCGAATCCTGAAACACATATTTTTATGCTACAGGAATAAACAAACTTATTTCTTGTTGACAAAAATGTGTTGATTATAATGGCTTCTATTTTGATTAATAAAGATATGTTCAAGCCTAATTTTAATGATTTTCAATTCATAGCCCCAAGTCGCAATTACTTTTGCACCAACCTAAAACGTTTTTGTGGCATCTAGTGATATTTCAATACATGTGTACAATGTGTAATGATCCAATTAAGGTAATCAAGATTAATAAAGATAGTTAGCATATTCATGACAGTTTTGGGAACATTCAAACTTCTCTCTTCTGGTTTTTCAAAAATATATAATAAACTACTTTTAACTATATTCTCCTTACAGTGCTATAGAGCACTAGAACTTATTCCTCATATCTAGCTGTAATTTTGTATAACTTAGCCAACTTCTCCCTATCCTCCCATACCCACTACACTTCCAAGCCTCTAATAACCACAGTTCTCTCCACTTCTATAGGTTCAACCTCTTCTAGTTCTTACATATGAGTGAGAACATTCATTATATATCTTCCCATGCCTGACTTCCTTACTCAACATAACTTCCTTCAGGCTTATCCCTGTTGCCACAAATGAAAGTATGTCATTCTTTTTTATGGCTGAATAGTCTTCCATTGTGTATATATACCACATTTTCTTTATTCATTCATCTGTTGGTAGACATTTAGTTTGATCCTGTATCTTGGTCATTGTGAATAGCACTTCAATAAACGTGGGAGTTCAGATATATCTTTGATATGCTGATTTTCTTTGTTTTGGATAAATATTCAGTAGTAAGATTGCTAGATCATATGGAAATTCTATTCTAAGTGTTTTGAGAAAACTCTACTATTCTCCATTATGGCTGTATGAATTTATGTTCCCATCAACAGTATGTAAGACTTTGCTTTTCTCTGCACAATTTTTTTTTGGGGGGGGGGGGGGTATTTTTGATAGTAGCCATTCTAACTGGGGTGAGATATTATCTCATTGTGGCTTTAATCTTCATTTCCCTGATGATTTGTGACGACTATTTTTTATATACTTGTTGGTCATTTGTATGTGTTTTTTGAGAAATGTCTACTCAGAAATACCTGTGTTTTAATGGATTGATTTTTTGTTGTTGCCATTGTTATTGTTGAGTTGTTTGAATCCCTCATATATTCTGGTTCTTAGTCCCTTGTCAGATGCATAGTTTGCAAAATATTTTCTCCTAATCTACAGATAGTTTCTTCACACCATTGATTGTTTCCTTTGTTATTCATGCAGGGGGTTTTAGTTTGATACATTCTTGTTTGTCTGTTTTAACTTTTGTTGCCTGTGCATTTGAGGTCTCATCAGTGAAATCTTTTCCTAGACCAATGTCCTGATGAATTTTCTGTAACTTGTTTTCTATTATTTTTATAGTTTTGCATCTTACATTTAAGTCTTTAATAATTTTAAGTTAAATTTTGTTTAAAGGGCCCCGTTTAGCTATTCTGCATATTGATATCCAAATATCCTGGCACCATTCATTGAATATACTGTCCTTTCCCCAGTGTATGTTCTTGATGTTTTTGTCAAAAATCAATTGGCTATAAATCCGTGGATTTATTTCTGGGTTCTCTCTTCTGTTTCCATTCATCTATGGTTGATTAATAAAGAATCATCTATGTGTCTGATACTTATACCAATGCCATTTTATTTTGGTTATTATAGCTTTATAGTATATTTTGAAATCAGGTGGTATGATGTCTTCAGCTTTTTGTTTGTTTGTCGTTTTGCTCAAAATTTCTTTGACTATATGGGCCCTTTTGTAATTCCACACCGATTTTTTGATTTTTAAAAATATGTCTCCAAGGAATGTCATTTGTATTTTGACAGAGATTGCGTTGAATGTGTAGATTCTTTTGGGTAGAGGGGACAATACTCACCTTACATTTCTTTAAAAGAAAAGAGTAACCTGAAAGAAAATGTAGTGGTTATTATGAGGTGCTGTTTATGTTGTCCTTCAGGAAGGGGGCTCTTATTTTCTTAGCTACTGGCAGTGTTGCCTGCATCCCGAAATTGTTCTCAACCTAAGGAAACTGTCCCATCTCGTTCCCTGTGTCCCGTGATTGGTGTCCAATAATTGGTCATCGCAGCATTCAAAGGCCTGACTCCCTGGTCTCAATTAGTGATATCTCTAAAGGGCTCTAGAATTCCTTTTGAGACTGGCTGACATTACTGTGGCAACTGCAATGCTGTTCATTTAATCTTTATACCTATGCCAGCTTTACTTGCTCTTTTCTAGATACTGTATCAGAGAGGACCCCATACGTACAAATATCAAAAGCGTTTCCTCCCTGGGACCAGACTGAGAGAGGAGAATATCTTCTTAGCTTCCTCTGCTCCACCCCATTGTTTTTGAGACTGAAAGGATAATGGGATGGAAAGGAAAACTCACAGAAGGAAAACGTTATTCTGGTGTGGTTGGTGTCAGCTCCTTCCTACACTAATACGTTAACGTTATTATGCTGTCTTAGTTTTACTCAGTATCCTTGAGCAACCTGGCCTCTTGCTTAGGATTTCCATAATGAATGGAAGGGCAATTATCCTCTTAAGTTAATATCAAGAGACAGAAATAGAGCTCCAAAGCTTTCTTCCAAACTTTCCTTCAGTTGATATGACTGGAAGTTCCTTTCCACAGACGCTGATACGCCTCCCCTACTTCTAACTTCCATCACTCCACACTTATCCACACACATACACATCAGCTTTTGATTTCCCAGATTGAATTACTTACTTTTTGTTAGTTTGTTTTAATTACAGGAATTTATACATTACTTTCACATACAAACACAAAGGTTATTATATTTTTTAGGAAAGGTGAAATTCAGGTATAAATCCATATGCAGGTTATTCAGATGTAAACCCATATCTTCTCTTAGCAACTTTCAGTGAATAATGAGGTTTTTTGTTTTGTTTTGATTTGTTTAGCTGCTCAACCAAGAAAGACTATTAGAATTTCAAAAATGCACACTAATTAATGTGAGCTCTCTATGTTCTCTGGTAATGGAGGCCAGCCCCCAACAAACTATTTTCAGCTTCATTCAACCTCTGGATTGAGGTTGAGGGTTTGCAATTACTCTCAGCACACTGTTACTCTGTATAATGTGTTTATCCACACTACATAGTAAGTATTTTCAATTTAGTGATCCTCAGAGTCTACACCTGAAGTTCTCTTCCTCTACCGACTCCATGCAAATAACTTCAGTTCTTATCTCTGTTAGTAGAAAGCGGGAGAGCATTCTACTGACAGTGACTTTTTCATCAACATTTATAGCATCAGAACATCCTGTCTGTTCTCTAGCTTGATATCCCCAATAGCTTTCACACATTCACTTCCATGTCTCAAAGACTGGTTCAGCTCAACCTAACCAATATTATAATCATGATCGTCACTCTTAAACCTGATTCTCCTGTATCCCTCAATGATCCCTGCTGTTATGCGGCACCACCACCTATCCAGCTGTTCAGACCAGAATTCTGGCTGTCCATAAATTATCCTCATTTGCATTCATCAATATATTCTGAGACATGTATCTGCCAATTCCTCTTGAATCTATTTGTCTCCTTCTCTGATGTCAGCATCCTAGTGCAAGCTAGACTTATCCTCTCACTTGTACTGACATGACAACCTATTAATTAGCCTCCCCACTAACCTCTCTACTCTCTACAGTTACTTCTCCGTACTTCAACGAGATAGACTAATCTTTATGCTTGACACATTCTTTAGATGTTTAGAAAGACTATTCAGATGGAAATATTCTTTCAAATAAAACTTGTAATTCTTAATACGATCCATTAAGCTGTACATTATTTAGCCTTTGCTGACATTCAGCTCCTCCAATGTAAGCATTAGTGTGCCTCGATTTTTATGAATGAAGACCAAGAATTATAGAAGTGAAAATCCTGCCTGTAGCTTGCTTGGGATGTTATGATATCTAGATCTTCTAAGTCCTATAATCTTCTTTCAAATATGACACTATATTTATTCAACACTTGGAAATGAAATGATAACTGTGTTCCTACCAGTCAGCTAAAACATGGGTCCACAACTATGAATACTGGAAAGCCTTTCCCACTGGACTCACCAAATTCTAGGTGGATGGTTACAGGGATATATGTGTTCAAAGACAGTGTTTTTTTTTTTTTTTTTTTTTCAATTGTCTTTTACATAATTTTCAACAACTAGAAACTCACTTGTAAACGTGTTAGGTTGACATTTAAATGTTTTCATTTTAATAGTTGCAAATAGTATATAAGCTTTGCCACATTATAAATAGAGATATTTTGAAAAAAAATTTATCAATTTTAACAACGTGTTCTATGAAATTAAAAATACAATAGCAATTTGATCCCTACCATCATCCATATAAAAATATTCATGAACATGTTCATTATAGCATCTGAGAATCTTCCACTGTTCATTTTTTTCTTTGACCACATAGTTCTATTTCACTTCCACAAAAAATTTATTCTACTGCGTATAATTATTTTATTGAATATGTTATCATTTTCTGCAACAAATACAGAAGTATAAGAAGTATTAATTGTTTATTTTCTAAAACAATTTTTCTGGATTTTATTGTCATCAGAATATGTAGTGTTACGTAGTAAATTCAAACAACCTGAAAATAATAGTTTTAAGAAATTTAAACATGTATAGAAATTGAATAAAAGTATAAGAGTTGTAAAAAAATTTTAGTAAAATTAATGGAATTGCATTTGTCGATGTTTATTCAACCATGAATAAATATTACTTATTGCTAGCATGAGAACCAGGTTCATTATCAATCCTATGCCTATTTTTAATTTTTTGTAGTTGTAAACAGTTAACACTGTTGACATAAATCAGAGGGAATAGAAGGGATATGTTTCATAACACAATACGATTACTTGATCTTCTTAAGAGCTGCTTATCAAAATGCAAAAATTATGAATATTTTTCATCTTTAATTTCTTTCACAAAGATTTGTAATTTACTTGAACTTGAGCAAAAAAAAAAAAAAAAAAAATCCTAAGAAACCAAACTTGACTATCTTAGCTGTTCACTTTCTCAGCCTCTTCACCGGTCTTGCATATTGTCTCTTTGGTTGGCCAACCCAGAGTTTGCACATTCCAGGGTCACAATGTGGGTGGGAGGAGAGCCTTCCTTTTTTTGTAGATGGGAGAAAGATCACTATGCAAGGGCAGCTGGGGAAGAAGAACATGTACTCACAGAACAGGTACCTCTGGAAGGCAGTCCGATGAAAGCTGGAGATCTGGATATTGACCCTTTAACTTCACCTATGCCTGTGCCCTTTAGGAACTGATGTAGATAGATGCATATCCCAGTTTAGAGACCACTCATCTAAATAATCTCTTATATTTAGGAACTCTATGAAAGTAGTAATTTGAAATGCAGTGAGGCTAAGCAAAGTGTCTGAATATTCTTTTCAAGTAACATGTATCTGTAAAAAAAAAAAAAAAAAGAAAGAAAGAAAGAAACCTCTCAGTCAACAAGTCTTTTAAAATGTTCTAAAAATAAATTGATATAATTCTATTATGCTTCTTTAGGAATAAAAAGTTATTATTAATCTTATTATCTTACTTTTACTTCCTAAAGACTCATACTATCTTGTTAGTGCAACATTTGGAACTTGTCTGATTACACCATAAATTTGCCCAATACCCTTTACAGTATTTACTCGCCTAGGTGTGGCATGGCTGGTAGCAGCATCCAGGAGACCTGTAATATTAAAGGTGATGCTGTATATGAAGTAAGCAAAAGGTATCTGCCTCTGATTTTATATCAATTCTAAGGAATGTAAAATAAATTTTTCTTCAATCATCAAGTTGATATGATGCTTTATGAAAAGATTATTTTTATATTCATTTTAAGTAAATCATAAAATGAAAACCTTGTATAAACTATGATTAAAACTTGCCTAACGACTGATATTGTTCATCAGTGTTTGGCTAATTATTTGTTACAATTTTTTCTATGATTGCTGAAGCAGTATATTTCCAAGTAAACAGATGAAAAAGGAGTTTAAATTCTTTAGGTTTGAATAAAGTTAAAACATTGGTATGCTTATATACTTTTTTTCATATCATAAAGTCATTGACTTTTTGCTTGTGCTTATTTTGTGTGTGCATGTGCACATGCTAATGTCTTGAAATATTACTTTTAAGAGTCAAGTTCAAATGATCAACACACTATGTCAAAATGGCTGTTTTGTTTTCTTGACCAATATGTGGTCATGGGCCAAGCCTTACTAATGCTTTAGTTTAAATGGATTTAAATATCAAAGTCACTAACATTCAATGAAATGTTTATCTTGTATATTTAAATTGAAATAACTGCTTGATTTTCATTTTATATGCAAAGCCATGATATAAGTATCCTTCATAAGTATTGATACAGGTATGTACATAACTATAAATTGTGTGTATGTGTGTGTATATATATATATGTATATACACACACAGACACACACAAATGTATACACATGTATGAAACACTTCATTAAATCAAAACCATCCAAATTATTATTCAGTAAATATTTAGTGTCATATTAATAAATTCTATATGTATAATTATTCTTTCATAAAATAGATATTAACTCATTTTAGCATCACTATGCCATAAACTACATGAGTACATTATTTTCTTTTCATATATATTTGCATTACCAAGTTGATATATTTTAAAATATATTTAATGCAAGGTTAACTTTTAATGAAGCCATTTATTACAATCAGAAATTTTAGAGGAAAAAGGAGAAGGGCAATGTCACTATTCCCTTTTCCCTTAAGGTGTCCCTGATTCTCACACAAATGCTTGAAAAGAGGTAGAACATAGAAAACACAGAAAGACCCTATTTGGCTTTAACACCTTCACTCCTAAGTCACTGGAAAGCAGTCAGGAGGAGGGATTTATCTTTCCCTTAGTCTTCACTCTCTAGGACTCCCAGGACTATCAGCTGGAAAACTAGAATGACACTATATTGGATATTATGTTACACTGAATATTTTTTAGTGTCTGTCATTCTATTTATTCAACTGAATGTATAATATACTCCTAAGAAAGGTAGTTAATTAAATTATCAGCCAACGAAAGGAAGATCTAATTCTTTCTTCTCTGTTCCTTCTCTTCCTCTTTCCCCCCTTCTCCCTCAGTTTATCCTGCCTGTGCACTCTCTCTCTCTCTGTCTGTCCCTCTCTCTTCTTTTTTCCTTCACACATATACTCGTTCACTCTTAAAACCAAAGTTGTCACCATTTCGGGTTTCTTTCCCTATTGTACTTTTCTTTCCCAACATAATTGCAGGATGTATCTTCCTATTATAGAATATTTATGATATGTAAAAAATATTTTTATTCTTCAAAATTATTTTAATAAGTATTGTATGCTTTTTTTTTTTTTTTTTTTTTTTTGAGACGGAGTCTCACTCTGTCGCCCAGGCTGGAGTGCTGTGGTGCGATCTCGGCTCACTGCAAGCTCCGCCTCCCAGGTTCACTCCATTCTCCTGCCTCAGCCTCCCGAGTAGCTGGGACTACAGGCACCCGCCACCACACCTGGCTAATTTTTTGTATTTTTTTAGTAGAGACGGGGTTTCACCGTGTTAGCCAGGATGGTCTCGATCTCCTGACCTCGTGATCCACCCATCTCAGCCTCCCAAAGTGCTGGGATTACAGGCTTGAGCCACCGCGCGTGGCCTTATGCATTTAAAATATTATTAAAGATCATTTCTGGTGTTAGTGTAGGCATGGTAAAATGTGTACAGTTATACATCGCTGATGGAGATCATTCCAAAAGATTCTTAGATGGTCATAGAGGTTGAAGCCGCCCTCTGTGCCCTCTTTGGCTTTAGAGTTATAAATATCATGTGCCAATGTATGAAAATGTGTTGGTGGATACACAACTTTATTTTTAAAAATTGAAATGTCGTAAAAGAATACCAAAGAGAATATTTTCATAAAAGCACAATTGGAAAAGAGAGGTATACTTACATATTTTGCAGCCTAAGGAAATGTAATGAGATGGTTGACATTCCTCAGTTAAGGAATGTTAAGGGCTTAGTTTTAGGCTGCAGTAAAAATGTATTTCTTATGCTTATACTACTTTTCTTTGAGTTCATTGATAACACATTTTCCCCAACTGTTGATATCTCCAAACAGTATTTTTAGTAAAATAAAAAACAATTTTATTTTATAAAAATGAGTAAATTTCTAATAGCATAAAGTAAACAAAAAAGAAGTACATGTAACTCCACTTGGATAATATAATCTAAAATACACTGTGTATTACTTGTCTCTTTATAAATACATATATAATTTGGATATAAATTCCTTAAATATACTTTTAAACTCACAATTTGTAGATGTGATTATAATAATTTTTAGTTTTACTCTACACCTGTGTCATTAAATGTTCTTCTATTGCATGACTTTTCATGGCTGCACACATTTTATTTCATAAATATTCCATGAATTGTTTCACCATTCCCCTACTACTAACAATTAAAATTATTGGAAGTTTTTGTTATTATAAATAAAATGGCACTAAACAGTATAGTAATAAATACTCATATTCGCTTTAATGATATCTTTAATATAAATTAGTAAGAATTGAAATAATATATAAAATGATATGAATTTTAAGGCTTTTGAAACATGCTGTCAAAATATCTTCTATTACAATTAAGCTACTGTTTCCTGTTCTTACCGCACACATATATACATCCATTCATACACGCACAACTTTTTAACACAGATAAATTGTTCCCAGTACCTGATTTTATACATAATTCTGACTCTGGACCAGAAGTGGACATCTGGCTCAGACATGCCCAGGCAGGCAGGCCAGCTGTTTCAGATGGTTGCCTTGGCTCCCACCTTGACCCCTTCTTCAAATACTTCTCAAGGTCTTGTCATCCTCTGGTCATGAACTCCATGGAAGATTATTGCAAAGCTGTACAACTGAAAAATAATTCAGGTTAATTAGCTTTCATTTTCATTCTGCCCACTGTGTGATGCTTTAAAAGGTTTGCTGCTTTAATTTAAAACCGCTTACAAAAGCAACTGGGCATTTGCCATTTTTTTTATATCCTCCAACATTCTGATCCTTTAAACTCCGTCCAACAGCTTTACATAGCACATGATTCTAATTAAAAGCCTCCACTAATGCTTGATGGCATTACTTTCACCACTGATTATATCAAAATAAATTGGTTGCTTCATACACTTAAAAATATATTAAAACTAAAACATTGGCTTATTTGTTCCTCCATAACTTTTCACTAGCATGAGTTATCTTTAAAAGTAACTCTGTGATTATTCACATATACCTTATAAATACTTAATAATGACAATACTTCATTATCAAAGAAAGTAATGTTTCCAAGATCAATTTAGCCTCTGATAGTGAAGTGAAATAATTCTACACTCTTTTGGACCTTTATCATTTCTTACTAGGATAATTTCAAATGCCAAAATACCTCTACCTTCCTTGTTATGGGGATGTGTGTGTGTGTGTGTGTGTGTGTGTGTGATTGTAGCTTTTAGCTATTTTAAATGCTCAAATGACTTGCTACTTTTGTCTAAAAATTTATTTTCTTAATATATAGTACAGCGTTTTAGAAAAAACAAGGTTTAGATAGGTAAATTTCCCATTTTCTAACTTGTCAGTTACATAATCCTGGGAAAATTATCTTGATCACCTGAATTTAGTTTCTTCATTTATCAATAAAGGTGATGATTGCCTTCTATAGTTGTGGTACTTACAATTCTCTGAAGTCTCATACTAACTTTTCAAGCTAATTTCTCATTCTGTTCCTCAGTGTATCTCTTTATTTTCACCGGAATATGATGCATCTCCTACCCCTATAATCCTACTCTCAATCTTAAACTAAATTTGATACTCCAAGACATACCGCCTTAGAGTGCCATTTGAAATCCATATGTCAACCATGATTATTAATTATTACTTTATTTCATACAAGATTTTTGAAGTTTGGCCCTCACTTTCAAAACCTAGCCTTTGTTTTTCTTGTCTCACATCCCATTTACAGTTCACGTGTCAGCTACACGAGAATGTTCAACACTCTAACCACTGTTTAGTCCTTCTATACTACTGTCCCTGCAGCCCTCTGCATGGCACACTGCCCTTCACCACCTTGGAAAAATTCCTCCTCTGTGAAAGTTCTACTCTGTCCTTGAGTATTTTGGATAAACATATATAATAACATTTATTTAAACATTTATCCTTTAAAATTCAAATACCCTTGCGGCATAAAATACATCAGGTCAGCTTTTTACATCTCAGCATAAATTAAAATCTTAGCTCCCGCAAGATACTGAAGTTCAGATCTTTAACTCCTTTAGTCCTATTTTTAGTCTCAATAGGGTAATTTGGAATTGGTATTTCTACCTAATGTGGGCTCTGAGTCACAAAGAGAAAAATAACTGAGAGGATCTAACATTTACAAAGGTGCTACCACATGAGATTCACACACTAAGGCAATCATATTCTTTCATATTCATCCTTTAACTCTTTATGAAGTCACAGATAAATATTATTAATTATCAATCAAAATTTATAGACATTAGCTTTAACTCTCAGAAGGATGAATTCGCTTTATTTATTTATTTATTTATTTTACTTTTTTTTTTTGAGATGGAATCTCTGTTTCCCAGGCTGGAGTGCAGTGGTGTGATCTGAGCTCACTGCAGTCTCTGCCTCCCATGTTGAAGTGATCCTCCTGCCTCAGCCTCCCAAGTAGCTGGGATTACAGGCACATGCTGCCACACCCAGCTAATTTTTGTGTTTTTAATAGAGACAGGGTTTCACCATGTTGTCCAGGTTGGTCTTGAACTCATGACTTTAGGGGATCCACCAACCTGGGCTTCCTAAAGTGCTGGAATTATAGGTATGAGCCACCACACCCAGCCTGAATTCACATTTGCAGGGTCACGTAAAGATTAGGATAAAAAAAATCTTGCATATTACTGCAGGAAGTCAGGGACCCCAAACGGAGGGACCTGCTGGAGCCATGGCAGAGTAATATAAATTGTGAAGATTTCATGGACATTTATTAGTTCCCCAAATTAATATTCTTATAATTTCTTATGCCTGTCTTTAATCTCTTAATCCCGTCATCTTCGTGAACTGAGAATATATGTCGCTTCAGGACCCTGTGATGATTGCGTTAACTGTACAAATTGTTTGTAAAGCATGTATGTTTGAACAATATGAAATCTGGGCACCTTGAAAAAAGAACAGGATAACAGCGATGTTCAGGGAACAAGGGAGATAACCACTGGGTCTGACTGCCTGGGAGCTGAGCAGGACAGAGCCATATTTCTCTTATTGCTGGAAACAGGTAAGAGAAATATCGCTGAATTCTTTCCCCAGTAAGGAATATTAATAATTAATAGCCCTGGGAAAAGAATGCATTCCCAGGAGGCTTCTAAAATGGCCACTCTAGGAGTGTCTGCCTTACGCAGTTGCAGATAAGGGATGGAACATGCCCTGGCCTCCTGCAGCGTCCCCAGACTTCCTAGGATTAGGAAATTCCAGCCTGGCGAATTGTAGCCAGACTGGTTCTCTGCTCTTGAACCCTGTTAAGATGTTTATCAATGACAGTGCGTGCACACTGGGACATGGAACTTCATTAGTAATTCTAGTTTCACCTTGACCTTGTGATCTCACCCTGACATTCTGCCTTGTGATCTTTTATTGCCCTATGAAGATGATCTCTGTGACCCACACCCTATTCATACGCTCCCTCCCTTTGGAAAATCACTAATAAAAACTTGCTGGTTTTGTGGCTCAGGGGGCATCACGGAACCTGCCAACATGGGATGTCTCCCCTGGACAACCAGCTTTAAAATTTCTGTCTTTTGTACTCTTTCCCTTTATTTCTCAGACCAGCTGACACTTAGGGAAAATAGAAAAGAACCTACGTTGAAATATCAGGGGCTGGTTCCCCTGATAAAATATAGTAGAGTTAAAATTACTCTGTTCTTCCACCTCTAATTAAAGTATGTATTCTGATTGTTCTTCCTTAAAGCCAGTCTCAGGAAGAATATAAAAAAAGTGGTTAGGTGGCTGCCCATGAAGCTTTTCCCAGGACTTCTCATATTTCAACTATAATCTATTCTTAGTAACTCTAGAATACTAATAAAGATAAATAGAGAAGAATAACAGCAGGCAAAGGTACCAGACTGGATAGTTTTTCTTATTGGATCTAGCAACAATGACACTTCTAAGATTTTCATTTATTCTGTTGAGGTAAATCAAGCTTTAAGTATTCCCAAATCTATTTTGAAGAGGACACTATTCTTAAATGAAATATTATAGCCCATGAGTCAATATATCTCATGTAATTATGTAACACATTCAGAGAAAGAATAAGCATGTAAAATTTATCAAATCATAAATTGTATAGATACACTTTGTATATTATATACCAGAAATTTGAATTTTTGTGCTTGATTTCACAAACATATTGATTATGTTTGATATGGCCTGGAAAACTTTCTGGGTAGTGTTCTGCTAATATTGCCTGGAAAAATATAGGAGATGAAAAACGACATACAAATGTTTTCAATAGTTAGTTTAGTATTCTTATAAATTATAATACTTTTTTTCTGCCCAAGATGATTATTAAGAAAATCAAAAAGACATGTTATGTAATTATTTTACTAAGATGGCTATTTACATTACTTAAACATAAAATAATATAATCTGCTGTTTTCTCCCTATAGTTTTTGCTGGAAGCAGTAGTGATAATGTATAGTAACTTTAGCGAGCAACACAACGTAATTTGAATGTTTTCAATAAGAGCCAAATACCGTGATTATATGTGACAATTATGATATTTATTAGCAGCTATGGGATGTGTTCTCTGTCACCAAAATGAATTGATATATAGAAAAGGTACTTCTAAATATAGCTGGCACATTGTAGGCTCTTTATAAAGTCCAATAGCTTGATAGCTCTTATTACACTAAAAAAATGCTTTTGCCAACACAGAAGACCCAACTGACAATTATTTAGTATTTTTTATTTGCCTAATAGAAATCCAGCTCTGGGGAGGTTACAGTGGCCCAGAAATCTCACCCAAACCTTTGTGGTTTTCCATGATTTACTTTGCTATCTACAGACCGTATTTTTTATTGCCACTTATGATGGCAACATGGCCTTAGTAATTTCTGTCAATGCATGTAGGCATAATGATGTTGTCGTGAAGAATATTTTCTGCTGTGCAATTTTTTTTTATTAGGTGGAAAATGTGGACACATTTTGCCTGAAAAATCAAGAGGATTAAGTTTCTTGCTAACTTCTAAACTAACCACTGTGAAAGAAAATGCCATTTATATGGCTAGCTAAAACCAATCATCATTCCAACAGTTAAAAGTGCACAGTGTAAAGGTAGACACTTTAATAATATCAGGCTAAATCAGCAAAGGGTAAGAGAGCTACAGGTGGTGGTGTCAGCGTTGGTGGTGGTTGTAGCAGTGGTGAATGGTTCTGGAGAGGTGAATGGCTGGGAATATCTGCAACAATATTATGAGCTATTTTTAATATTGCTAATTAAAATTCAACATGCTTCCTAGAGTAGACAATATCGGTGCCTCATCTAAAAGCCGTGGATCCCCCATAGGAATTGTGTGACCATTCCTTAGGCTGTCTGTGCTTTGCTGCTAACGACTGGCAGGGAAAATTTAGACGTCAGTTTGTCTTTTTAGAGCTGAGTGGTCTGTGGACAGCTTATGGCCCACAGCTAATGAATGGTTAGTGGAATACAACAGCTCAACACACTTGATTCCCCATAAGACCAACTACAAAATGCAATTTACCCTCCAGAGCTCCCCATTCAGTCAGTCTAAGGCTGGTACCTTACCTGAAATCATAACCTTGCTTGACTTCTTTTTTCCAGTCATGTTTCCCACACTTTCTGAGTGGTTTCTTTTGGCAGAACTTCTTTATTGCATCACTTGCTCTCAAATCCTGGGTTCAGATTCTACTTCTGAGGGGCCATGAACTAAGAGGGCCTCAGAAAGTTTTATTAACACATTCAATATCTGTGATTTTAAAATAGTAAACAATTATATAAGAATCATGTTTAGAACAGCTGTGAGTTAATATCAGCACAAAGAAAGCTGTTGCAATGTAGAAAATAATTATCATTTCCTCAATTTCTTAAAGTTTCACAGCTGTTATTTTTCATGACTAGAATGTCTTTTTTTTTTTTTTTTTTTGAGACAGAGTTTTGCTCTTGTCATCCAAGCTGGAATGCATTGATGTGATCTCAGCTCACTGCAACCTCCACCTCCCAGGTTCAAGCAATTCTCCTGTCTCAGCCTCCGGAGTAGCTGGGATTACAGGCATCTGCCACCATGCCTGGCTAATTTTTGTATTTTTAGTAGAAATGGGGTTTCACCGTGATGGCCAGGCTGGTCTCGAACTCCTGACCTCAGGTGATCCAACCACCTCGGCCTCCCAAAGTGCTGGTATTATAGGTGTGAGTCACCATGCCCAGCCATGACTAGAATATCATATACTATCATTTATTTATATTTTTTGCCGTTCTGAATGAGATAAATATAATTCACTAAATTCTCATCTTAAGTCGTGGACACCGTAAATCAGATACAAATTATTTTAAAAAGTAAAATAATATAAGAGAAATTTTAACACTGTAGCTACTTATATATGATCAGTACAAATTATTTTCTAAAACTTTCATATAAATTACAAACTTATGTAGATTTATAGAAAATCATTGTCCTTTGAATAAGGTGAAACCATGTAGTCAATCAAATGGACATCTTTTATTTGAGAAAAGTTTATATTTTTTTAGCTCAACATTTCTTCTATTTTTTTTTAATAGTGTAAGTTCCTATATCAGATGTAGCCTTATCAATAAATGACAATCCTCAGTAGCTAAAGTATTATTTCATGATGTAGGCAATATAAAATATATTGACATGTTAGAATTTATGTAGAGTCCAACTCTATACTTTCAGAACACATACAAGTGCTTTGAAATTCATTGAAACATTATTTCTTTGGCAAATAACTCTTGGTTACTCTTCCCCTTCAAGAGAACAGGATCTAACAAGGTCTATATTCTGAAACTGTTTAAGATCTCTAAAGTCTGCCGTTACTCTTGAAGTAAGACATTTCCTTTGGTGATGACCTCATTCAAAAGGTCAAGGAGTGAATAGGAAATTCCTAGAGATTGAGATGGCATTGCCAGTAGAGGGGAGGAAATTACTTACTTCATTATTTTCAAAGGACTTTTTTGTTTGAAGGTCAGATTAGGGCTTTCCATCCTGTTTTTTCCTCCCATTAAGTCTTTCACAAGAACAAAATGTGTTTCTTGCTTGTTTCCCCTGTAATAGGGAGGAGAGATTCCTATGCCTCATGTGCATTTTCTTCAGATAAATGAGATAAAGAGTAATGATAACTGGTATCTAATTTAAAGAACCTGAAATAAACTTTTCTTGAAGTTATCCTGGCTTAATATATGTATCTGTGATATCAAATATGCTATTTTTAAAAATATATAATTTTATTTGATAATATGCACATAAAATATCCATGTAATTGACTGTTTCTACTTTCTTATTCAGCTGTGAGTCAGTACAGAAAAAAAATTCCAATGAATATTTCATTGTGAGATGATTTTACAAGCCATTCATTCATGATTTATAAGCAATTCAGTTCCATTAACATACATTTTGAAGGAAATATGCATATCACAATGATTATAAGAGGGCAACCTAGGTGGCTCACACCTATAATCCCAGCACTTTGGGAGGCTGAGGCAGGCAGATCACCTGAGGTCAGGAATTCGAGACCAGCCTAGCCTACATGGCAAAACCCTGTCTCTCCGTCGGTACTAAAATATATGTATCAGGCTAGGAATGGTGGCATGCACCGTAGTCCCCACTACTCGGGAGGCTGAGGCTAGGAGAATCATTTGAAACCACGAGGTGGAGGTAGCAGTGAACCAAGATCTTACCACTGCACTCCAGCTTGGGCAACAGAATTAGACTCTGTCTCAGAAAAAAAAATGATTTTCACATATTGATGTAAATCAGAAATGTAAATATCTTCAAGGAAAGAAACACACAAAGCAGTTAACAGAAAAAGGGAGTAACTGATGGAATCAGGAATATCTTGAAATTGGTGTGTCATTTGATCCAGAGGTCAGTTTTCCTGGAGAATGCCATCACATCTTCTAATCTTGAGAGTCTCATATATTCAAGGTGGGCTTAAAAACAGATTAATAATAATAATAATCCAGTTAATCTACAGACTATAGATATGTGGTAAAATTGAGGGTTTTTTTTCCAGATAGCAGTATGTCTTAAATGCCAACCTGTTTTGTGAACTTAATTCAGAAAGTGGGAAAAGTGGGGATCTTGGGGAAGAGGGATTGCAGTTTCAAAGCCAAACCAAACCAAATGCCATCAGTGATAGACTGGATAAAGAAATGTGGCACATATACACCATGGAATACTCTGCAGCCATAAAAAAGAATGAGTTCATGTCCTTTGCAGGGGCAGGAATGAAGCTGGAAACCATCACTCTCAGCAAACTATCACAGGGACAGAAAACCAAACACTGCATGCTCTCACTTATAAGTGGGAGCTGAACAATGAGAAGACATGGACACAGGGAGGGGAACATCACACACCAAGGCCTGTCAGGGGTTGTGGGGCAAGAGGAGGGAGAGCATTAGGACAAATATCTAATACATGCAGGGCTTAAAACCTAGATGATGGGGTGATGGGTGCAGCAAACTACCATGGCACATGCATACCTGTATAACAAACCTGCACGTTCTGGACATGTATCAGAACTTAAAGTATAAAAAAAAAAAATCACCTGCGATCAGGAGTTCAAAACCAGACTGGCCAACATGGTGAAATCCCATCTCTACAAAATTACAAAAAGTAGCTGGACACGATGGCGGGCCCCTGTAATCCCAGCTACTCAGGAGGCTGAGGTGGGAGAATCGCTTGAACTTAGGAGGTGGAGGTTGCAGTGAACCGAGATACAACACTGCACTCTAGCCTGGGTGACAGAGCGAGGCTCCATCTTAAAAAAAAAAATCAAAAGACAGTATAAAGTTGTTCATCTATTTGTGCATAGTGTCATATATTAAACACATTTCTGTGGAATCTTTTTAAAATAGGTATTTCCTATTTTCTACAAATATGATGGTAGTAGGAAACATCCAGAAAAGTTACGATTCTTAAATTACCATGTGTGATTATCTAGTTTTCAGTGGAAACTCCTAGGTTCTAGATGTAAACTGTAGCAATGAATCAAATATGTAATTCCAAATGTGTTCTTATTGCATGAAAGCTTTAACAGTGCATTTCCATCTGGAAGATACACCAAGAAGGAGTTTGTCAAGACCTCAACTTTAGAGAGACCTTTAGGTGAGGATTAAATACTTAATAGGGAGAAATGGTGCAGTTCAGAAAGAATTTTTGATTTGAGATTTGACCACTCCCCTTATTTGACAATTTCAAATCATAATGGAGGAAAACATTTTTAATAAGGAATATGTAGTTTTCTTTCCTCGAACAAATATTGTAAATGGGAGAAGCTATCAGGAGATGACTTTATTTTGAATGTTTGCATGTGTGTGTAAATTTAAATCACATCCTTTTTATTGCCAATAAACTTTTCTTGCAAGTACCATTTTTTTCCCAAATGAGATGCAGATATATAAGTGGCATATGGTAATTTTGTTATAAATGAAGATTAAATGCAAATAAATGCTGTGTTCCTATCTGTGGAAATAATTTCATATGCATGAGGAATATATAGAGCACAGAGAGCCTTGAGTCAAAAGAAAGTTAGGGAAATAATCACTGCTAAGTAGACAAAGCAAGTATATACTCTGCCGGGAGAATCTTTTTACTTCTATCACTCAGATAAATTGTTTTCAATTAAAATTAATTTTCCAAGTAATAATTCTATATAATGAAGCTATTACTATAGTAGGCAATTTGTCATTGCCAATCTTATTGCAAATAATCTTTATTAGTACCATACGTAAGTGTAAACCTCTGCTCAGAGAATCTATTTCTTGGATGACTCACAAGAAAATCCTATTTCATTGGAGCTTTCAATGTAATTTCTACTAGAATTGGTTCATATTACTTTGACCAATGGATAATAATGGAATTAAAGGAAGAGACAGAAAATGGATTTGTTTATATTTACTTCAGAAAAATCTGAGAAGGTAAAAACCATTTTCTAAGGTCTGGGATATGTACTCCTGGCTACATTAGACTATGTCTAATTATTTTCTTACTTTCTGAATGTTTATTTCTTTTAGTAGCTTCTCTTTCTTCTCTTCCCACTGGATTGGAGTAATTCCTCAAGCATTAGTTTTTAGCTTTGTTTTTCTCTACATTTATTCCGCACAAATTTAATCTGAACGAATGGCTTCAATGCCCCCTTTATTTGCTGATATTTTCTCCCGACTCTCCTCAATTTGTTTTTACAAGGAATTTCCAGACTGAATTCTTAAAAGTTCCTTTAAACAATGTCCTCAGATTTCACGCTATCGTTGAAAATACATTCTTGGCTCTAAACCCTTCTCCATCTCTATCAGTGACATAGTAGCTCTCACACTGACATGATCCAAAGAAAATTTTAGGGTCACAACCTGCATGTTTCCCATTGACTCCCTACATGGTCACCTCAAAACAAACTCAATTTCCTCCTTTGATTCAATCTTTATTAATTGTTTCTGTACAATTTTTGGTGTGTTAAAAATATCTCAGACAGTGACAGTTTGTATTTCCTTTATACTTGTACCAAAACTATTTCATACTCAAAGCTTTCATATTTGTCCCCCTTGATATAAGAGTTTTAATTCACTAAAATTCACAGCTGACAGCATTAATCAGTTGTTACAAAGTGACAGTAAAAATTACCTCTCCATCATATATAAACTGAGTATGATAGTCACAGTTCTCCAGTAAGGCAGAACTAATAGGGTATGTGTTGGAAGGGAAAGAGATTGGGTCATAAACATGCTAAGAGATTTATAGTAAGGAATTGGTTCATGTCATATGAGGGTTAGTAAGTCCAAAATCTGCAAGGTGAACTGACAGAGGAGACTCAGGAAAGCCAGTGGTATGGTTCCAGTCTGAAGGCAGTCTGCTAATAGAGTTCTCTCTTGCTTCGAAGAAACTAGTGATTTTGTCCCATTCAGGCCTTCAACTGATTAAATGAGGCCTACCTATATTAATGAGGGCAATCTACTTTACTCAAAGTCTACCAAATTAAATGTTAAACTTATTCAAAAACTCCCCCACACAAATGCTCAGAATATTTGACCAAATATCTGGGCACCCCGTGGCCAAGTAAAATTGACACAAAAATTAACCATTGCAATAAACTATGTAGATGGCTTCAGACAAACACTTCCTAAAAGGCTTCACCTCAAGCATAAGCTTCTGGTTATAGACTTAATGAAACAAATCGTTGTATATATCAGGAATTTATGAATGAGAAAAAGGGAGAGAGGAGATAGTTTAAGACTCTAACACTATAGATATTTCAATGCCCAGTGTAAAGAACACGTGTTACATCTTCTTATAAAAGAATACCAAGGCACAAAATGTTACCTTTAAATTAAAAACCAGTTTACAAATGAAGTTTTAATGTGATAAAACCTTTTATTTTAGCAGCAAAGGACTTCTCATTGATCTTATTGCAAAGAAGTTTATAAAATATGTGCTTTTGTTCCATTTTGATACTACTATGAAGTAATACCTGAGACTGAGCAATCTATAATGAAAAGAGATTCAATAGACTCATGGTTCCACGTGGCTGAGGAGGCTTCTCAGTCATGGTGGAAGGTGAAGGAGGAGCAAAGGCACGTCTTACATGGTGGCAGGCAAGAGAGCATGTGCAGGGGGAACTGCCCTTTATAAAACCATCAGATCTCGTGAGACTTATTCACTACCATAAGAATACCATGAGAAAAACCTGCCCTCATGATTAAGTTACCTTTTACTGGTTCCCTCCCATGGAATGTGGGATTTATGGGAGCTACAATTCAAGATGAGTTTTGGGTGGGGACACAGCCAAATCATATCAATTATATATAGGACACATAACTTACTTTAAATAAATAAATCATGAGCTATTTCTATTTTAAGCAGAAAGAAGGATACTAATGTGACACGAATCTGCAATCTTTCTATGTAGTGATAGCCATAATAACTTGTCAGGAAAAATTATGTATGTAAAAACATGAGATTTTTTGATATCTCTCTCTTTCTCTTTTTCTCTCTCTCTCTCTCTCCCCAACTCTCTCTCTCTCTCTCTCTCTCTGTAGTAATCTGTGAAGAAAAGATGTGGATGACAAGATCTTTATAAGGTTTCATCCAAACCT
Organism: Piliocolobus tephrosceles; assembly: GCF_002776525.5. NCBI lineage: Eukaryota > Metazoa > Chordata > Mammalia > Primates > Cercopithecidae > Piliocolobus > Piliocolobus tephrosceles. The sequence continues at coordinate 51,332,720 of NC_045452.1, forward strand.
TAGGTTACATAAGTCTAGCTAAGTTCATTTAATAAATGGTTACATTTAGTATTTGAAACATCAGATGGCTCATTCAAGTACATAGGAGTGCAAAGCAACAGTGTCACCAACTGTCATCAACTCATCTACTCTAATTTAACTTGCTCATTTGTCATAAGAAATGTGGAAATCACCAATGCAAAATCCAGCCAATTTATGACTACTTCAAAAGTAAACACCAAGTTCTCCTTGAACAGTGGTGCTGAAGGAAATCAGAGAGGACACAAACAAATGGAAAAACACTCCATGCTCATGAATAGGCAAAATCAATATCATAAAAATGATCATTCTGCCCAAAGTAACTGAGAGATTCAATGTTAATTCCATTAAACTACTGTTGACATTCTTCATAGAATTAGATAAAAATTATTTTAAAATTCATACGGAACCAAAAAAGAGTGTGTATAGCCAAGACAATCCTAAGGAAAAATAACAAAGCTGGAGGCATCACTCTACGTGACTTCAAACTACACTGCAAGGCTACAGTAACCAAAACAGCATAGTTCAAAAACAGACACATAGACCAATGGAACAGAATAGAGAACTCAGAAATAAGACCGGGTGTTAACAACCATCTCATCTTCAAAAAACCTGACAAAAGCAAGCAATGGGGAAAAGATTCCCTATTTAATAGATGGTACTGGGAGAACTGGCTAGCCATATGCAGAAAATTGAAACTGGACCCCTTCTTATACCATATACAAAATTCAAGATGGATTAAAGACTTAAATGTAAAACCCAAAACTGTAAAAACCCTAGAAGAAAACCTGGGCAATAGCATTCAGGACATATGCATGGGCAGATTTCATGACGAAAAAATCAAAAGCAATTGCAACAAAAGCAAAAATTGACAAATGGTATCTAATTAAACTAAAGAGCTTCTGCACAGCAAAAGAAACTATCATCAGAGTGAACAGACAACCTACAGAATGGGAGAAAATTTTTGAAATCTATTCATCTGACAAAGGTCTAATATCCAAAATCTACAAAGGAACTTAAACAAATTTACAACAACAACAAAAAATAGCATTAAGAAGTGAGCAAAGGAGGCTGGGTGTGGTGGCTTATGCCTGTAATCCCAGCACTTTGGGAGGCCGAGGCAGGTGGATCACAAGGTCAGGAGTTTGAGACCAGCCTGGCTAACACGATGAAACCCCATCTCTGCTAAAAATACAAAAATTAGCCGGGCATGGTGGTGGGTGCCTGGAATCCCAGCTACTGGGGAGGGTGAGGCAGGGAATTGCTTGAACCTAGGAGTCAGAGGTTGCAGTGAGTCAAGGTGACACCACTGCACTCCAGCCTGGGCAACAGAGTGAGACTCTGTCTCAAAAAAAAAAAAAAAAAAAATAGTGGGCAAAGGACATAAACAGACATTTCTCAAAAGAAGACATTTATGTGGCCAATAAACATATTTAAAAAAACCCTCAATATCACTGATCATTAGAGAAGTGCAAATCAGAACCACAGTGAGATACTATCTCGCACCAGTCAGAATGATGAGTATTAAAAAGTCAAGAAACAACAGATGCTGGCAGGGCTGCAGAGAGATGCGAAAAATTTTATACTGTTCGTGGGTAAGTAAATTAGTTCAACCATTGTGGAAGACAGTGTGGTGATTCCTCAAAGACCTAGAACCAGAAATACCATTTGACCCAGCAATCCCATTACTGGGTATATACCCAAAGGAATATAAATCATTTCTATTAGAAAGATAAATGCATACATATGTTCATTGCAGCACTATTCACAATAGCAAAGACATTGACTCAAATGAAATGCCCATCAATGATAGACTGGGTAAAGAAAATGTGGTACATATATACCATGGAATACTATGCAGCCAGAAAAAGGAATGAGATCATCTCCTTTACAAGGACATGGATGGAGCTGGAAGCCATTATCCTTGGCAAACTAACACAGGAACAGAAAATCAAATACCACATGTTCTCAATTATAAGTGGAGCTGAACGATGTGAACACATGGACACAGGGAGGGGAACACCCAATGTGGCCTGGGGCAGGTGACAGTGGGGGAAGAGAGAGCACCAGGAAAAATAATGCATGTTGGGCTTAATACCTAGGTGATAGGTTGATAAGTGCAGCAAATCACCATGGCAGACGTTTACCTATGTAACAAACCTGCACATCCTGCACATGTACCCTGGATCTTAAAAAAAGTGTACACCAAAATGATACAGTCCTAAAAAGAGAAATATATATTTTCATAAAATTTTATGTCAAAGTTTCCCGTTTAGTTAGATTTTTTAAAAGGGGAAACTTCATTTTTATTTCATCTAGAGCTTCTCTGGACAGACAATATATTTCTAAAATTAAAACAAAAGCCAGTATAGCAAATATACAGCTCTCAGACCTCCCACCTTATCTGGACTTGTTCCAGATACTCGCCTTATGGTATGGCACTCTGAGGGGCAGATATCTATTGCTAATTAATCACCATTGACAGTCAAGATAAGACTAATTTGTCTTCCCTGATATATAATAATCCAGCCATTTTTATTAATATCTTATTAAAATAAAATGTTTTATTTCCTCAGGAAAAACATTAAAAGAGATCTTTAGACTCATTTTGAAATCTAGACATGCCCCAAAGTATAATATCTTCTGTATGTTTAGTTCCTAGAAATTGATGGGGGTATACAAACCAATCGCCTAAATAATTAAATTATCTTTTAATAGGTTTACATCATTATTAATGTTGTTTTTATTGTATGTTGTCCTTAAATATGTTAATAAATACACTAAATATTATATTTCAGTTGGAAAAATAATCCAAAGTACAGATACTTTAATGATATATTTTCTAATGCAGCTGCATATGGATGTGTTTGTGTGTATACTGAGAGTTATTCCTTAGGCCTAAACTGTGCACATCAGTAATCAGACGTCTCTCAACAAGTACAGGATAGGAGCTTTGTCAGCTTGGTAGGACAGAAAATCCCTTTGGTAAGCTGTGACCACCATTAAATTTCTTTCCCAGATCTCACCATTTGGGTAGGTATTGTACAAACTAGGATAAATAGCCTATATTCGTTAGTATTTACCATATGCTAAATAATTAACATGTATTATATAACTTAATATCTTCAACAACTCTATACATTACATATTACAGAAAGACTTATATCATAGATGAGAAAATTTCAACTTGGAGCTGTTAAGTAGCTTGTCCAAGGTCAATGATCATGTTTTAATAGGGTAAAATTATATAAGGTATACAATATTGATGTGAGTATTCAGCATTGTCGGACTAGCATGTGTAGGTATCCTCATATCTGTGCCCTCTGCTTTTCAAGTATGAAACTGAGAGAACACGAGACAATATTTTTTTTATACAAAATAGGGACAACACAAATGAGAATTAATATGTTTGTCCAAATTTATTTCAACATGAGTATAAGAGATGGCAGTTAGACTATCAAAATAAATCTACCTTTTAAATTAGGTAGAAGACTTTTCCATGCATTTAGAGTTCCAATGATCAACCTTCTATCAGGAAGTTAGAAAAAGATGTATTATTCTTTTGTTTTATTTTTGTCATCTATTTTTCTAGACTGGTGGATAGGGAATGCCAGAGACAGGTAATAATTATGAATAGAATATTGTTTATTGAAATCTATAATATCATTTGTTCTCAGCTTGCTATTTGTTCCTTCATGTTTAAAGGGAGCGAGACGACCAAATAAAATACCTTTCATAGTACCTGGAATATATTAATCGCTCAATAGATGATAGCTCCCTTTTCTTTTTTGCTTTATCTTCATTGAAGCAGAACTGCTAACTCAGATACTTGCATGTCATGGGACCACTTTTTTTCAAGATTGTGGGGTTTTGGAAAGTTTAGGCATATGTTATTATAGTTGCATGCTAACCGAAATGGTAACTTAATTGAGTTCCAGATGAAGGGGTTTTAGTGTTGAATTTAGTGCTTAGTTTTAGTTTATTTTATCCATTTTCTGAGGCATCGTGTGGCCTTCTAACTTCCCACAAAGCCAGGTGTTCTCTCTGTGGAAAGTGCACTTATGTTTATTTTATTTGGTGCATGTGTGTTCTATGCACATGTCAAAAGCCGAAACAACAACTGAAAACCCATCTACATCTTATGATGTGATCATGTACCCATTGGAAAAGCAAATTGTTCAGGTATTTCATATTATCTTATTCTCATTTTCATCTGAAGGGCCTAGGACTTTTCTTTTCTTTTCTTTTCTTTTCTTTTTTTTTTTTTTTTTTGAGGCAGAGTCTGGCTCTGTCGCCGGGGCTGGAGTGCAGTGGCCGGATCTCAGCTCACTGCAAGCTCCGCCTTCCGGATTTACGCCATTCTCCTGCCTCAGCCTCCCAAGTAGCTGGGACTACAGGCGCCCGCCACCTCACCCGGCTAGTTTTTGTATTTTTAGTAGAGACGAGGTTTCATCCTGTTAGCCAAGATGGTCTCCATCTCCTGACCTCGTGATCCACCCGTCTTGGCCTCCCAAAGTGCTGGGATTACAGACTTGAGCCACCGCGCCCGGCCGGGCCTAGGACTTTTCTTACTGCCCTTTTTCCCCTGTGATATCCACATTTTAAGAGAAAGAACATTTAAATTTGTCCTCAAGGTTATTTTTATGAAGTGATATCTCATTGCATCGACTCATTCGAAAGGGGGAAGTAACGTCTCTTGTTTGTGAATTGGTGAGAAGTGGAATATATAGAATGAATAGAAAAAAAAATACCATTCACAAAAGGACCCACCAGCACACTTGCTCATTCACTTACTGAGTGTTAGAAGAGCCTTAAGTTTCACGCCAGACCCTGTGATTGATGAAATTGAGCTTAAAATAAATGAGATTACAGAATTTATAGAAGTCCAGTGTGTAAAGTTGACCTCTAGGCTTTTTCCAAGTAAACCAATAGCCACTTGTTCAATGTTTAATTAACAGCAGCAAACAGATGTTATTGAGTAAATGACTAGAAAAAGTAAAGGGCCAGTATGGACAGAAACATTTTCCTTTTCTGTGAAATACCGAGATTGCAGTGACCACTGGAGTTGGTCATAAATGTCTGAGTACAAAAGTATTGAAACATCTTGCCTTCCACCTGCTTGTAACTTTACATATAGTGCTTTGCTTCAAATTCCAGAATTTTTTTGAAACATCTCATAAAAATCATATTTATGGAAGAAGTAAATAAAGGCAACAACTATGTTTATATATTTAACAATTTTGCAATCTTCAATTTTTAAAAATAACTGTTTTGTAGATTTTCTTCAATAAATGATGCACTTTTTCTTGAAATAAGCTATAAGCTAATAATAAATACAAGATGCTAAATCAAGGCTTAGGATGTTAATGATTCAACTATTAATACTATGATAAATTCACAATAAGAGAGAATCAGAACATTGACATATTGATCATACATTTCCTAAAATTAAACTACATCAGATGGAGACTGTGGTATCATGCAGATCCCTTATTCTGGTGATCACATATTTCAGATTTCTCAATGTATTAGAAAAGATTTGCCTGTCTCTCCCCCGACTGTATCTAATAAATGAGGTTTCATTACATTTGACCAGTATATTCATATTGTAGATATTGAAAGGTAAAAGACCTGAAAGAAATTTTCATTCTCCTGCTATTTTTAGAAGAGTTGGAGCTAAGTTTGAATCCCAGCTGTGCCATTTGCATGCCTCATGACCTAGTTTGAATGTCTCATTCTTCTCTCCATTGAAATCCTCATTCATACAATGTAAATAATACTAATGATGCATTCTAGTATGTGTGATGAGAGGTTTTACTTATATAAGGTGCATAAAGTAATAAGTATCTCATGCATAATTTATTCTGTATATATTAGTTCTTTCTCTCTGTTCTCTGCACATGGTTCCTAAACCCATAAGCATCTTTGCATAAGCATCTGAACTACAAGTAGCATCAAGTAAATTTAGGCAGGAGAGAACAATCTTGGGCAGGCACTTGTTCATGATGTTTATACTATAATTCTCCCTTGAAGGTATGTGATGTTTGTCCTACCCCAAATATGTCAAATTCAGAAAATATCCTGAGGAAAAGTAATATATAATTCCCTCCTTTCTATATCTTTGAAGGCAGTAGCTTCCAAACGTGACTCTACAAATTAATGATTCCTGAGCCCCAACACAGGAGATTCTGATTCAGTATGTCTGGGCTGATGCTCAGGAATCTGTATATTTAAAATTTCTCTCAAGTGATTTTAATATGAACAGCATTTGGTCATCACTGCATTGTGACACTGTGTTCAGTCTAAAGTCTATACTTCCTGTTTGTAGAGAAAGTAGGTAGCCCTCACTTTTGAAAATTAGCGATAATTAGAAAAAGAGATTCCTGCTATAGTTTGAATGTCTCTCCCATAATTCATGTGTTAGAAACTTAACCCTTAATGCAACAGTGTTGGAAGGTAGGGTCTAGTAAGAAGTGATGAGGTCATGAGGGCAGAGACCTCATCAATGGATTAATGTTGGTCTCGCAGGAGTGGGTTAATTATTGCAAGAATGGCTTTGCTATAAAAGCAAGCTTGGCCCTCTCTATTTTTGCTCTTACATCCCTTCTTTCCCTTCTGTCTTCTTCCATGGGATGATGCAGCAAGAAGGCCCTCACCAAATATGAGCCCCTGGACCTTCGACTTTTTTTTTTTAGAACTCTGAGAAATAAATTTCTCTTCTTTTTGAACTACCCAGTCTCAGGTATTCTGTTACAGCAACAGCAAAGCAGACTAAAACAATTCCTCATTTTAAAGAAGGTCTTGAATCCATTTTGCTGTCTTTAAGTGAACTGACCTTAAAACGTGTTTTGGTCGTAAGCACCCATTTTCTAACTTCTCTCTCCAATGCTGTGTTCATAAAATAACAAGAACAACAACAGCAACAACAATTTACTGGATGAACCTGGCAAAAAGAATCTGATTCATTAGCAGTTACAAATTATAAACTTCATGCTAGAAAAAAACCCTTTATTATAATATAGGTAGTCTCTGCTGAGAGAGTTAAGACTATTTCCCTGGGAACTTTCCTGAAGATGTTATAGTTTATTACTCAGATATATTGTTGCTGCTTCCTTCTGGCAGAACATTCTGTTTCATTTGGTTGTTTACATTTAATTTAATTTATTATCATTAACCTTCCGGTTAAGACTATGTTGGTCAAACTTGTTCTAATATGACAGTATCCATCTGCCTCTTTTATTTTGTGTTAGGAAATAAGGGAATTGAAATGCACTTTTGGCTTTAAATTAAGTTCATCTATTGCAACAGCAAGTACAACCAAGTTCATGTTTGATAGCAAATACTTCTTTCCTTTCTAAATTCTGTACAACTGTAGAACTGATGTTGTCCTCATGGCATCTGGCTCAGCATGTGTGACAATCATTTCAAGAATATAAACCTGTTATTAAAAATATACACACGAGTTTCTCGATTAAGGAATAGTTGTGACTGCAATAGAAAGACATTTAAGCAAAGCTCTGGCCTTCTGTGTGTTTGTGTGTGTGTGTGTGTGTGTGTGTGTGTGTGTAAACATTTACTAACATTGTTCCCAGTTGGTTAACTGGTCTTATACAGGATTCTCAAAGATTTTTTTTTAGGAAAATGAGTATAATATATGAGAACATTGCATAAAACTGGTTTATTGAGATTCAACTTGTAAGACACTCTATATTCCCAAGGAAACAAAGTATATGGATTTACTGTTAGTAGTAATACATGTTTGGCCTCTTTTATGGAGGGGATTGGATACCCTTTTCTTGTGAATTTTGTGTTTTATGAACTACTTTGGGACAATATGCTCATAGTTCCTGGTTTGCTGACTCCAGAGCATATATGCCAACCATGTTTTTTCTCAAAATTTTCACGTGTTCAAAGAAAATTTAATCCTTATTATGTTTTTATTTACATTTATACTTAAACTCATCAAAACATTGTTATGCATGAGTTTTGAATTCCAAGAAACATTATAGGGCCTAAAGGTCCCAAGAAAACACTCTTCTAAAATTAAAATATTTTATCATTATAATGTTCATTTAAAATTTTTAACATGTATTTGAAGGAACCAAAATAACAAACAGATTACATTCCCCTTTTTGACTGCCATTCTCTATAATTCAAAACTAACAAATTGTGCATAAATATTGTGTATAGAATACTAACATTTATTAAGTCCTTTCCTTTTAAGGAATTCAAAACAATGTGAATTGAGATTTGCCAATTTTGGACCCCGTTATCTTGGCTCCAGTATTCTCATGGCTGCAATTCAGAAAAGGTATACATAAAACCTATTGCACCGGACGACTGGCTATGCACACACAATCATCACGGAGCCCTGCGACATAAAATGCAGAGGATGAGAAGAGAAATAAGAAATATCATCAATGTATGATTTTGAAAACATTCTAGAGGTGGGTGATGAGACCATGATCATAAATGAAGCTGAGCAGAAGTGACTGAAGACTGAAGGAATGTAGGGGGAAAGTTCCAAGCAGCTGGTACCAGTCTTCTTCAAAGCACATCTTAACTGCTCAAAAAGAATTTTTTTTTAAAAAAAAGGTCTAAAACTTGAAGATTAATTGAAGGACTTATACTATTTCTAGGCAACGAAAGCAAAAATAGACAAATAGGATCACATAAAAAAAAGCTTTTGCATAGCCAAGGAAACAATCAGCAAAGTGAAGAGAAAACTTATGGAATGGCAGAAAATATTTGCAAACCACCGATCTGATAAAGAGCTACTATCCAAAATACATAAGGGACTCAAACAAGTCAATAGTAAACAAACAATTAAAAATGGACAAAAGGCCAGGCACAGTGACTCACCTCTGAAATCCCAATACCTTGGGAGGCCAAGGCGGGTGGATCACCTGAGGTCAGGGGTTCAAAAGCATCCTGGCCAACATGATAAAACCCCATCTTTACTAAAAGTACAAAATCAGCTGGGCATGGTAGCACATGCCTACAATTCCATCTACTTGGGAGGGTGAGGCAGGAGAATCACTTGAACCTGGAAGGAGGAAGTTGCACTGAGCCGAAATCATGCCATTGCACTCCAGCCTGGGTAACAAGAGTGAAGCTCCATCTCAAATAAATAAATAAATAAAATGGGTAAAATATCTGGACAGGCATCACTCAAAAGGAGATATACAAATGGTTAACAGGTATGTGAATAAGTGTGTAACATCACTAATCATCAGAGAAATGCAAATTTCTAAGTCTGAGATATTAGGAAACAATTCATGATGAGAAATTACACCTGCTAAAATGGCTATTAACAAAAAGATGAAGGATAACAATAGGTGCGGATGTGGAGAAAAGGTAATCTTTGCACATTGTTGGTAGGAATGTAAATTAGTGCACCCACTGTGAAAAACAATATAGAGGATCCTCAAAAAATAGAATTACTGTATGATGCAGCTATTTACTTACTAGGTGTATATCTAAAGGAAGTGAAATCAACATATCAGAAAGGTATCTTCACGTCGTTGTTCATTGCAGCATTATTCACAACAGCCAAGATAAAAAACCAATCTAAGTAAATGTCCATTAACAGATGAATGGGTAAAGAAATTGTGGCATATATATACAAGGGAATACTATTTTCCTATAAAAGGAAAGGGAAATCTTTCATTTGCAACAATATAGATGAACCTGGATGACATCAGGCTAAGTGAAATAAGCCAAAGAAAGAAAGACAAATACTGCATAGTCTTATTTGCATGTCAAATTTTTAAAAGTTGAGCTCATAAAAGTAGAGACTAGAATGACGGCTATCAGGGCTTGTGGAAAAGGGGTTGGGGAGATATTAGTCAAAGGATACAAAATTTCAGTTATATATGAAGAATTCATTCAAGAGATCTATTGTACAACATGGTGACTATAGTTAATAAGAATGTATTGTATTATTGAAAAAAAACCTTTTACATTAAAAACAACACAAAATTGTTCCTAAGATTCATCTGTTTGACAGCATATAATGCCTTCGTGAATTTTCTGTTGTATAGCATTTCATTTTGTGAACTATGAGATTTTTTTCACATTTAAGTTCTTCTCATGTTATTATTATGAACAAGACTATTATGAACATTCTGTGGCTTAAAAATATCTGTAAATTCTTTCACAATCTTCCACTAAAAGATTTTAACTATTTCTCTTCTTGAACTAGACTGACCTGTGATGCCTTTAATCAGTTGAATGTAGAGAAAATGATGTTATGCCAGTTTCAGATCTAGCTTCAAAGAGGATTTGCAGCTTCTGCTTTGGTATACTGAAGACCTAAGCTGCAATGCAATCTGTGTACACTCAGAGGGTAGTCTGACTCCTCTGCTGAGGGGACTTTATGGAAAGGTTCTGAGACTACATTTAGAGAGACAGAAGCCCATTCATCAGAGGCCAGCCTTCAACTGTCCCATTAAGAGACCAGGCATGTGAGTGAAGTCTTAATGAAAATTCCTGATAAAGGACACATACACCCTCCCAAGGCTGAATCAGGAAGAAACTAAATTCCTGAACACACCTATAATGATCTCTAAAACTGAATCAGTAATAGATAGCTTACCAACCAAATAAAAGCCCAGGACCAGACAGATTGATAGCCAAATTCTACCAACTGTACAATGAAGAGCTGGTAACATTTCTACTGAAACTATTTGAAAAAAGTGAGAAGGAAGGACACCTCCCCAACTTATTATTTGAGGCCAGCATCATCCTGATATTAAAGTCTAACAGAGATACAACAGTAAAAGAAAACTTCAGACCAATATCCTTGATGGACATTGATGAAAAAAACTCTCAACAAAAAAACACTAGCGAACCACATCCAGCAGCACAACAAAAAGCTAATCCATCATGATCAAGTCGACTTTATCTCTGAGATGCAAAGTTAGTTCAACATATGCAAATTAATAAAGGTGATTAGCCTGAGCATGGTGGCTCACGCCTGTAATCCCAACACTTTGGGAGGCCGAGGCGGGCAGATCACAAGGTCAGGAGATCGAGACCATCTTGTCCAACATGGTGAAACCCCATGTCTACTAAAATACAAAAAATTAGCCAGGTGTGGTGGTGCATGCCTGTAGTCCCAGCTACTTGGGAGGCTGAGGCAGAAAAATCACTTGAACTTGGGAGGCGGAGATTGCAGTGAGTTGAGATTGTGCCACTGCACTCCAGCATGGTGACAGAGCAAGACTCCATCTCAAAAAATATAAATAAATAAAAATAAAAATAAATGTGGTTCATCACATAAACAGAACTAATTACAAAAGTTACACGATTATCTCAATAGATGCAGAGAAAGCCTTTGATAAAACTCAACATTCATTCATGTTGAAAACTCTCAATAAACTAGCTATTGAAGGAACATACCTTAAAATAATAAGATTCATCTATGACAAATCCATAGCTGACATCTTACTGCATGGGCAACAGCTTGAAGCATTTCTCAGGAAAACCAACACAAGACAAAAACACCCTCTCTCATCACTCCTATTCAACAAAGTATTGGAAGTCCTGGCCGGAGTAATCGGGCAAGAGAAAGAAATAAATGACATCCAAATAGGAAGAAAGGAAGCCAAACTATCCCTGTTTGCAGACGATATGATTCTACATCTAGAAAACCCCATAGCCCAAAAGCTCCTTCAGCTGATAAACAACGTCAGGAAAGTTTCAGGATACATCAATGTACAAAAATCACTAGCATTCCAGACAGGTGTAGTGTCTCATGCCTGTAATCCTAGCACTTTGGGAGGCTGAGGTGGATGGATGGCTTGAGCCCAGTAGCCCAAGACCAACCTGAAAACATGGTGAAACCCTGTCTCTACAAAAAATAAAAACAGGTGGGTGTAGTGGCATGCATCTGTGGTACCATCTACTGGGGAGGCTGAGGTGGGAGGATTGCTTGAGCTTGGGAGGCAGAGGCTGTCGTGAGCCATGTGCTTGCCACTGTACTCCAGCCTGGGTAACAGAGCAAGATATTGTCTCAAGAAAAACAAAACCAAACAAACAAACAAACAAAAACACAAGCATTCCTATACACCAAAAACAGTCAAGCTGAGAGCAGAGTCAAAAATGCAATTCCATTCACAATACACACAAAAATAATAAAATACTTAGGCACAGCTAACCAGGGAATTGAAAGATCAGTACAGTTACAGGGAGAATTATCAGACATTGCTTAAGAGATCAGAGATGAAACAAACAAATTGAAAAACATTTCATGATCATGGATAGGAAGAAATTAGTATGGTTATAATGGTCATACTGTCCAAAGCAATTTACATATTCAATGCTATTCCTATCCAAGTACCAATGATATTTTTTACAGAACTCGAAAAAAAAAAAAAAAAACTATTTTAAAATCTATAAGGAACCAGAAAAGAAGTTGAATATTCAAGGCAATCCTAAACAAAATCAACAAAGCAGGAGGCGTCACGTTCCCTGACTTCAAACTATACTACAGGGCTGTAGTAACTAAAACAGTTTGGTCCTGTTGGTACAACATGGACCTCATGGTACAAAAACAGACACATAGATCAATAGAACAGATTATAGAGCCCAGAAATAAGCCATATACCTATAACTATCTATCTGATTTTCAAGAAAGTTGACAAAAATGAGCAATGGGGAATGAAGTCCCTATTTAATAAACCATACTAGGGTAACTGGCTAACCATATGTAGATTAAGACTGGACTCTTTACTTGTACAATATACAAAAATCAACTCAAGATGGATTAAACACTTAAATGCAGACCTCAAAATTATAAAAACCTTGTAAGACAACCTAGGAAATATCATTCTGGACATAGGAATTGGCTAAAATTTCACAACGAATATGCCAAAAGCATCCACAACAGAAACAAAACTTGACAAATAGAATCTAATTAAATTAAGGAGCTTCTGCACAGCAAAAGAAGTTGTCAACAGAGTAAACAGACAACTTACGGAACTATGCATCTGACAATGGTCTAATATCCAGCTTTTTAATTTTTTTAATTTGTTTAAGGAATGTAAATAAATTTATAAGGAAAAAACAAACAGCCCCATTCAAAAGTGGGCAAAGAATGTGAACAGACACTTTTCAAAAGAAGACATACATGCAGCCAACAAGCATATGAAAAAAAAGCTGAAATCATTTATCATAAGAGAAATGCAAATAAAAACCACAATGAGATGCTATCTTATACCAGTCAGAATGACTATTATCAAAAAATCAAAACATAGTAGATGCTGGAGAGGTTGCAGAGAAAAGGGAACACTTATATACTGATGGTGGAAGTGTAAATTAGTTCAATTTTTACAGAAAGCAGTATGGTGATTCCTCAAAGAGCTAAAATCGGAACTACCATTAGAGTCAGCAATCCCATTACTGGGTATATACCCGAGAAGTATAAATAATTCTACCATAAAGACACATGGGCATGCATGTTCATTGTAGCACTATTCACTACAGCAAAGACATGGAATCAATCTAAATGCCCATCAATGGTAGATTGAATAAAGAAAATGTGGTACACATAAGCACACATGCACCATAGAATACTATGCATCCATAAAAAAAGAATGAGATCATGTCCTTTGTAGGAACATGGATGGAGTTGGAGGCCATTATCCTTAGAAAACTAACACAGGAACAGAAAACCAAATACAGCATATCCTCACTTGTAAGTGGGAGCTAAATGATGAAAACACAAGAGGGGAACAACAGACACTAGGGCCTGCTTGAGGGTGGAGGGTGCAAGGAGAGCGAGGATCAGAAAAAGTAACGATTGAGTATTAAGTTTACATGATGAAATAATCTGTACAAAAAAACCCAGTGACACAAGTTTACCTATATAACAAACCTGCACATGTACCCCTGAACCTAAAATAAACTTTATAAAAAATTCCAGACGAAACCAGTCACCGGTGAAACACTACTGAGTGACCCAATGATGCTGTTAGAAGAATAGAAGAATCAGTGCTTATGTTACACTGTGAGCAGAAGTTTTGCCAGTACATTTATTTAATAGTGTACTCGCTAGGTCATAGATGATGTATATTTTCAAATTTACAAGATAATGCAAAAGTGCACTTTCAAAGTGGTTATGCCATATTATATCCTCACCAGCAGCATAAGACATTGATCAACTTATCCTACAATTTTTCATATTTTATGCTTCCTCTTCAGCACACTGCTGATTTCTGCTTTTTTTTTGCTCATTTGGGGGGTTGCGTAGCTTATTTGTTATTGATTTGTAGGAGTTACAGATTTTGAAAACTTATTCTTTCTTGATTTTGTGTGTGTGTTTACTTTTTCTTCGGTATGCTTTGATACACAGAAGTTTTTAATTTTAATCTACTCAAATTTATAAACTTTTTTCATGCTTAGCACTTATTGCACCTAAATTAAGATGTTTTTCTTTACTTTCAGATAAAATACATTTCCTATGTTTTCTTGTAAGAAGTTAGTCTTTATCTTTTACATCTATAATCTGCCAGGAATCTAATCTGTGTGTTCTGAGGATTTGTGTGTGTGTGTATGTGTGTGTGTGTGTGTGTGTGTAGGCAAGTTATATAGAGATCAAATTGTATTTATTTTCTTATGAATAATTAATCATTCCTGCAGCATTTGTTAAGTCTTTCTTCCCAGGCAAGTCATATATTAAGTATAAATATATGCAGGGATCCATCCTTGGTTTCTGTTCACTTTATCTACTTGTCTATCTCAGCACCAATACTATACTGTCACTGCTATATCTTAAACATCAATAAGTATGCCTAGCAAATAACAGATATTCAATAATTAATTGTTATATGAATGGATTAATATTGTTTTGTAGTAAGTCCTGAAATATGATAAATCCTCTCATCTCGCACTCCTTTAGGAGTGCCTTGTCTCATTCCAGGGTTTTGATCAATCATGCACATTTTAGATTCAGCTTATTAACTTACATGAAATACAATGTTGGTTTTTTAGTTTATGGAAATCCCATAATTCATCTTTAACAATAATCAGTATTTTGAAATCTTGTTTCATAATACTACTTTTTTTTAGAATGCTTTAAAACACATTCCAGACATCATTCAATTTTGTTAATACATAATTTGGTATTCGTCTCTAAGAAAAAAGGAATTTACATAAATTTCATGCTCTTACTAAGACCAAAATAAAAATTTTTTAAAAATAATGACTAGTCTGGTTTCCCCAATTATTTTAGAGATATTTTCTTACCATTGATTAGTTTAATAAGGTCTCAAAAAAGGGCTCCTCATTACTTTGGCTCTTTGGTTTCTTATGAGTTTCTCTCCTCCTGCCTCACCTTTTTTGTTTATAGCAGGTTCTTCCTAAACTTAAAAATAATTTTCAAGACTACTTTTAAAATTTTGTCTCTCAGTTAAAGTATTGGGTACCCAGAATGCATAAGTAAAGAATGATAATGAAGTTTCATCTAATGGATAAGTTAATGTCAATGAAGGGAATGTAAGAACTGAATCCGGTATTACTAATAGTAGTGATGAATTCCAGGGATCATCTCAAATAAACCTCCAGGGCTGTAGTTCTAAAGATTAATTTAATAACTGTAATAGTGAAGGTAAATAGAAGTGATTGACATTTTGTCACATGGCATTATATTTTGATTTCTCATAATTCATACCACACACTATTCTTCCGCTTTTCATTTCTTCACTTCCCATTCCTCCCCTTCATCTTTTATCTAAGAAACTCTGTCTCCAGGCTGCCAGAGCCATAAAAGTATCACCAACAAACAATAATGGTAATAACAGCAAAAGCAGTTGTAATTACTTTTGCTCATTTACTGGCATATGCCACGATCATAACCAAGACCAAAAATATATGCTTCTTTTTGCAGGTGCACTTCTATTATGTTAAGACTTTATGATAAACATTTCGAAACATAATCTAGAAATAACCCATCAAACACTTTTTCCACAATGAAGCAGAGGGAACATATTGCTCTTTAAAGGAATGAATTCTTCCGGAGCATGCTGGTATTTGTGATGGCTTTGTTTATTTCAAAGACTAATTCCCACTTTAAGTAGAATTTTCAGGTAAAGAACTAATTTCTAACATCCTTGGAAACTGGGAACTAGAAAATTGATTGACGCAAGCTTGCATAATGAGATTTAACCTAAATGCACATGCTTCTGAGAATATGTGGTGGGTTTGACATTACTTTTAGGAACCAACCTCTTGACCCAAAAAGCCACTTGCTTGTTAGTAACACTCTTATGAAATATACACAAGTTTATTACCCCTTGGGACTTCCAGTCACCCTGCAAATACCTAGTCAGTCATTCTGTGTTGAAGTCATTTATTTCTCCTCAGTTTGAATAGCTAGAATCAGATCTAAATGTTCTCTCTAAGGAATTGTTTTTAATTGAGTAAAATAAACATTCTTTTAAAATGTTCTGGTGCATTCTTTTAAATACACCAGATTCTAATTTACTTTGCATGAACAAAGCGCAAATATCAGAAATACTAAAATCTATTTTAAAAGTTTGCACATAGTAAATCTGACCAGAAATACCTATTTTTTTACCTTTATTATTTGATACTGCTGGCAACATATTAAAATAGTCCAATATCTGATGAGTGGTTCAAAACTAGCAAAGTATACAATTATCTAATCTGGAAAAACCACTTTGTACTGATTGAGTGGTTTTTCATTCTTTGAAAGTAGGGATCTTGACTAAGACATTCAATCTGTGCAGCAGTCATAAAATTTAGTATCCCCTTGTGACATGTTGCATGTGGAAGGGCTGGGGAGGAGCTATTGATAGTTTCTTAGGACACTGAGCACAAACCAGGACCATCCTGAGCAAAGGATACCATCAGTCTATACTTAAAGACAGTTTATAAAAGTGATGATAAATACTCCAAAGACTGTTCTATTTTCATAAACTTGAGCAGTTTACCCCCTAACACTCACTTACTTGGTCCTCTCCAATAAATATTCTTTCTTTAAAAGTTTCAAAAAGGTTTTAAAGGTCTAACTTTTACTTTTGACTTATTCATTCTTCCTGGAAGCACTGAAGCTTACAGTCTGTGGTGACTGGCAGTGAGAATCAACATGGTTTTCCTTTTTCTTTTTCTCCCGTGAAAATTATTTCCACTTTAAGTATTCTGCACATGGCAATTAATGAGAGGAAAGAATACTCCCTGACCAAATCACAAACATTCTATATAATCATGTAAATAACTTTCCCAAGCTGCACAAATGATATATTTCACATGCTGAGAATTGTTAACAAGTACAGTACTCAGTACACAATGTTAGAACTTACTTTGTTTAAAGTAAATAGACTGAGATAAAATATCTATCCCCTAACCCCAAGATGCTTATAATCTTCCTAGAGTTCAAGGCTTGCTTACAAAAACAACAACATCAACAACAAAGCAATAAGAGGCAATGAATGGCAATACAGATAATAAACACCAGAAAGGAGTTCGCTGTAGGTTGGTGTAGTTATGGAAATGATGACCTGTCCTTGGTCTGAGAGAGTTCCAGGATTCCAGAGACCTTTTTCAAAAAAGAAAAGCATGGTTAAAGGTTAACACCATCAAAACCACATTTTAAAGTGTTTGTAAAATGTGGTCTTAAAAGTCCCCAGGCTTGGTTTTTGAAATCTTCTGGGTTGAGCTCTCATTCAGTAGGGAACTTGCCTTGCAGCAAAGCAGATGGGCTTGAATCCTGCCCTGGGAAGAGACCTCCTCCAAGGGTTGAGGAAGAGTTTAGATTCTCTCAGCTGCATTCCATTTCTCTCTATTCCCTGAAGACTGACAACTGGGGATTTGTAAAGTGGGCATTTATCCACCTCTGAGAACAGTTCTGGAACGATCTGTTCAATTTGGGCAAGCTACGGAGTAACCATCTGTGGGTGACTGCTTTTGCATGTAATTTTGAATAAACTTGAAATAATGTCCTAGAGGCAAAATTCTCTTCTCAGTCACAAGTAATCCTGAGACAAATGGGCCCCCAGCTAGAACTGACTCACTCAAAACGTACAAACATCTCCAATGTCACCTTAACAACCTCTCTCTGAATATGAATTACTTTCCTCTACTTTGTAAAAAATAATCTATATTAGATACTGTCTCGTCTTCCTGACATATTAGGGGTTTCTTGGAGGCTAATAGTCTTTTGTTGTTGTTGTTTAAGAGATGGTCTCACTTTGGATCCCGGGCTAGAGTTTACTGGTGTGATCATACCTCACCTTAACCTCGAATGCCTGGACTGAACCCATCCTCCTGCCTCAACATCCCTAGTAGCTGAGATTACAGGCCTGGCTAGTTTTTTATTTTTTGTAGAGACAGAGTCTTGCTATGTTGCTCAGGCTGGTCTTGAACTCTTGGACTCAAGCAATCCTCCCACGTTAACCTCCCAAAGTGGTGCACCTAGCCCCATGTTAGTTCTTAATGGTTGCTTCTTGAGTTTTATGAGGGATCAAAGTAAAATGGTGAGGTCTGGATTAAGTTAACAGAGCCAACCTCATAAACAAAGGGTGTTTCTATACAAAACAGGGGACCCGCCTTCCAGTAGTCTGCGCATCACCCAAGAATTTTGACTATTGTAGGAAAAAAGTTCGCAATTAAAGATTGATTCCACAATGCAAGTCATCGTAGTGTGAGACCAGCACTTTTTATATGATTGTTTGAAATATAAATTTATATAATTATATTAGAGAGCAATTTGACAATACATGTTCAGAGATTTAAAAACATGTACACCATTGAATGTAATGCTTAACTCCGTAACAAATGCTTATTCATATACATAAAAATACCCTCAAAAAATTTTTAATTAAAATAGTTATCTAGAGATGGAAGAATTCAGAATGATTGCTCAAAATGTCAAATCCTTGTTAGCTTGTTATTTAAGGGATCTACAAATGGAGCTCTTCCTCCCCACTTTTATCCTCACTATTCTGTGGCATATCTAAAAAGCTTTTGTGTCATGTTGGCGTACACATGAATGCACATACGAAATCATATACCTTCTGAAAGAAGAAAATGACCTTCTAACAAAACTATCTCAAGCACTTCCCCTTTGAATAGAGAAGTGGTTTTCAAGAAGTTATGCCACACCTAAATCCTTGGGCCATAACTCTCAGCCTTGTTTAATAGTCTTTGATCTTTTCTTCTCTCCCATATTATAAGGCAAATATTCAGTGTTTAATGTGAATTTCTGAGAGGATGGGATGGTGGTATTGCATTTATTGTGAGCAAACACAGTCTATATTATTTATATGCTCATAAAATTACATCTTATTTTTTCATCTCCAACTACTCTTACTTTTATGTTATTAATATTAAGGAAAGGAAATGTCCCTATTAATGCAACTGTACCTCACTGCTGAAATGCCAACCATGGGGATATTTATTCATATCAAATGTTACACTGTATTTATAATATTATAGTCTAGCCTTACAATATTATATAAAATACTATATTCAATATTTATTAAATACTATTTTATGTTAATATTAGCAAAACATTTTGTTAATTAATATTTTAATACTATTTTATTATACAACAGGTATCATTTTATTTATATTAATTTTAATAAAATGATACTTTGCTTTATCTTTAGAGGAAGGGATCAATGTCACTCTGCATAGAGGTGTCTACAGTATTATTCAGCTAAAGGTCTGGTATTTGTTCTTAACTTATTCAATGCGCTTGAGTTAGAAAACAAACAACACACTCAAAATAAGATTTTTTTTAAGTTTGTTGAAGAAAATATTAAACAAAGATATAGACTAATTATAGAGGAACCTCAAAAGAATATGGGCTAGCATCAGTGAAGCTGTTACCAAACCTAAATTAAAAGGATTAGAGAGAGAAGTTGCCAGAATCAGGAGGGAGAAGGGGATGCAGAGAATAAGCTGCTTTGAGAAGAGCAGTGGCCAATGCCCGCAGGCAACCTCATAGGAAGGCACCCTAGGGCTTTAATGCCCTACCTTCACCCTCATTCTTCTGTCTGGTGGTCAACTAGGATGCCCCAGGAGTTTACTTGTTCACAAACTCAATGACAGCAAATTAGGTGATGGGGTGCCAGCAAAGCTATGCCAACTTAGGCTTCATTATTAGAAAACAGCAATCAGAACAAGGAGGATGCTGGTGCATAGTCTCTGCATTGGTCATTAGCGTATTTTTGCTCATTTCTTGGAAATTCATTTTAAGAAAAACAGAAAAAAACAGGCATCATTTGGAAAAAAGAACAATGTATGGTAAAGAATCTGAAACAGGCTTAACACTGAAGATGAACAAAGAGTTGTTATACAGGGAAAATGGAAGAAAAAACATGATATAGACAAAGTATATTAACAAGTCATTAATTGCTAATGAAGCAACTGAATAGCACTCAGATTATCTTAAGCAAAAAGAGGAGATCATTACTTATTTAGCCATGAAGGCCAAGAATGGTTTTGCTTTGTTCTTGAGCCAGCCCCTGGAATCATGACTATACAAGGGACAGAATGTTAACTTCTGGTCACTCCAATCACATACCACCAAGAGAATCTCACCAAGGCTACAAGGAGTGAAGAAAGGAAAAACTGCTCAAGAAGGGAATGTTGGCAAAGAAGAACAACATATTTACTACAGATCATGAACATGGTCCTTAAAAAATTCTCATAACAAAGGAGAATTAGAATTTGTTTATGAAGGTCCATAAGACTTAAACTGGCCAATTATAGAGAGTTAGACATTGACTAAATTATTTAAATGTATAAATAAAATTGGAGGTTCTACACGTATCACTGGAAATGTTTCAGCAAAGATTTAAATAATTGTCCAAATATTTTGTAGAAACTTCTGCATCTATTGCAATGGTTTGGAGGCTAGAAATCTATTTCTAAAAGTGTCGGTGTGATCTATTAGAAAACAGGGCTTGGAAACAGAGTATTTTTTTTTTTTTAATTTTATTGAACATTAAAAATTCCTTTTTTTTCTCTCTACCACTATCCCCTACTCTTCTTTCAGATATAATGATATCACAATGAGCCAGTGTGTGATTCAATAGTAAGTACAAAATATCCATAAACTCAATGTCTGAGTAGGCTATAGTCATAGATAACAAAGAAAGAAATATTTTCTCTCTTTCATGAAGCTCCACGTTCTCTATAGGGCTATTTAAATATTTAAAACATTGGCTCTTGACAACTACCTTTAACATGATACATTATAATCCTTATCCTATAAATGAGGAAAGAGACTCACACATCCAGATCACACATTTGACTAAGTAAACTTAGAATTTTAACCAAATTCTTCTTTATTATAGAAGCTGAAACCCTCCCTATGGCATCAGGAAATATCTCTGTAAAACTCTTTAGTAAGGTATTTGGTGTAACATTCAATGCATTATTTTGCTTTTTCTTTAGAGGAAGGAAACAATGTCACTCTCCAGAAAGATGTCTATCATTCAGCTAAAGGGCTGGTATTTGTTCTTAACTTATTCAATGTACTTGAGTTAGAAAACAACAAATACACTCAAAATTAAGATTATTTTTTAAAAGTTTATCGAAAGAATATTAAACAAAGTTATAGACTAAGTATAGAAGAACTCATCACTCTGTTTTTGGGTACAAGAAATCTAAAAGATTAAAGCAGTTATCAGCACTGCCTAACATTAATGCAGTTCTTTGGTAAAATATTAAAAAGGATTACTTCTCATCTCAGCACTACTTTTGAATAAGCATTGTAGCTGTCCAAAATATATTATGTTCTGTTCCATTTAAAGACAAAACAAAATAAAAACAGGCAAAGACATCAGTTTGGTACTCAGAAATAATTTAGACTAGATTTTAAAAGAGCAGGGCAGTTTTCATGGACAATGAAGTGTTTGTTCATAAGGCAATTATATCTGAAAATAAAGTTAAGGATCCAATTGAAAGAAGAAAGATGGGGGCTAGGTATTTTCTAAGATGAAGTTTATTGAAGATTAAGGAAAGAGTTATATCTGATAAGTATTCACAATTGTACAACAGTATTTCTTGTACAATGATTCTTTTATTGTTTCTTATCTTTATTAGCTAATCTCCAGCCATATAAAGGCATTGTGCACTCTTGGGATTTTTAGAGTTATAAAAATGACTTAGATGGTTTATTACATGCATGTGTAAATTAATTCAAATGTAAATGTCTGAACAAATAGAATTATGTTGTTTTCTACCAAAATATCCTGTGGTAAGATACTTAACTGCTCATGTACTTTGTTGTGTGGTGAAGATAAAACATTTTCCTACTTCATAGGGATCTTGGAGGAATAACTTAAGTTACATAGATGAAAATTCAGTGACCTTCTCAGAAGAAATTTTCATAAATATTTCCAATTCTTGTTATTATAAAACCATTACTGACTGCATTTCTTTGGGAACAGGATGTTCTAGTTAATCTAATTTTATGTTAAACTAAATATTAGTGGATAATGTCATTCTATTCCTCTACACATTGTTTAAATGGTTTATAAAATTTTTCAAGACATTTTTTCTTGCCTAAATATAGTCCAGTGAGCATAAACAACCCTCTATATGAATATTTGCAACTTGATGATATTACATTTCAAGTATCTATGATATATGGAAAATTGAACTAAGCCTCTATTGACATGAGTTGAGATGATTTATTGATTGGCTATCCATGAAAAAAATTGTAAATGTCCCCTCTCTTTGTACAGTAGTTTAAGATTATAGTTGTTTGTATTCTAGTTTGATTGTTATATATTACCTTAAAAGTAGTTGTAATAGAAGTGTGGGGGTTCAGTCAGGATGGCAGAAGAAATGATAGGAATAGAAAAAAGCAAACCTTCTTGGAAAGCCGGGGAGTTTTGCATAGCTTCAGGTAGTTTGGCTGAAGGTAGCCAGATTCTGTTTTCAGGAGCCAGAGAGCTTAGGGTGCAGATAGAAAAGAATGTAAAATAGTTTATCTAAATAACTTGTTTACCCATGTGGTCCTAATACTAACCTGTAATCATTCGCAGGCAAGATGGCCTTCTCCAGAGTGAGTGTGACCAGGTTAATTACACACAGGTGTGTTGACTCAAAGCCTTTGTCATTTAATGTGTGCTGAATAAATGCCAGCCAGGCCAGTTAGTCGAGGTTGTGGCTGCCAACTCTTCACAGCACCTTCCTTGGTGTCTGTGAGGAGCGCAGATCCTTAACTGGCAAGCCGAATGTCTGTGTCAGTGTATGTTATTCATCCGTCATTGGGTCAGGGTCTGCGGGACAGACCCCGCAGAGAAGCTCATTGTAAAATTTCAGAGAGTACTGTAAAACTTGAAGAAATTCAATGGCACATGAAGAAACACGTTTCTTTCTTTCTTTTTTTTTTTTTTGAGACAGAGTCTTGCTCTGTCGCCCAGGCCGGAGTGCAGTGGTATGATCTCGGCTCACTGCAAGCTCTGCCTCCTCAGTTCACACTGTTCTCCTGCCTCAGCCTCCCAAGTAGCTGGGAATACAGGTGCCCACCACCACGCTTGGCTAATTTTTTGTATTTTTACTAGAGACGGGGTTTCACTGTGTTAACCAGTATGGTCTGGATCTCCAGCCTCCTGATCTGCCCGCCCTGGCCTCCCAAAGTGCTGGGATTATAGGCATGAGCCACCGCGCCCAGTCGAAAAACATTTCTAATACAATGTCACAATACAAAGAAAAAAAGAATGTGTGCGGGGGAGGGATTTACCTTTATGGTTTGTTATGATAAAAGCTGTCTATTCCCCTGAAGCTTTTATCTTGATAGACAAATGTATCAGAGTTTGGATCTATTTTCTGACTTTGTTTAATTGCTGATGCTATTTACTACTTGTCTGATTATACTGGATGTGTATATTCACAATTTGATTGTTCCCAATATCTGACTTTTCCAAAATTATTTAACTTCTTCAAGTTAAGGCATTATCAGCAGAAAGCTAGTAAGAGCCAATTAACTTTTCTAGTGCACTGTGGCTACAGGCTATTAAATAATCTTGAAATCAAATAGGTGGAACCATACCAAAGAAAGGAGATTTCTGTTTCTGGCTAAGATGTAGAAACCTGGAAAGAACATTGTTTCCATTCTAACAATGAGATACAGGCCAAAAAAAAAAAAAAAACCTACAAAATTATAATTTTTTTGAGCACATCATATACCTGAGGTTGCAGTCCAACCAAAGTACTTAAATTGCAAAGAGGAACATACCCCTATAACAAGAGATAAAACAGAAAAACAGTCTTATCTGAGTCAAAGAATTAGGGAAATAAGGGGCTACTCAACAGCTTCCATAAAAGAAAATTTAAAAATCAGCTGAAATTTTATAAAATTATTGAATGCCAAGGGTGAGCTAGCTTTCAGGTATGGTTGAAATAATTGAGGGCCCAGATTCTCTCTTGCAAGCTCTTTTAAAAGTACCTTCTGCGGTAATTTATGAGATAGTCTCTGGCACTTCAGCCACCCCTTTGAGTACAAGGCAATAGTCCTGTAAAACAATATGAAGCCTGCGCTAAATAAAAGTAGCAGCAGCAAAACCCAAACTTGGTTAAACTGAAAATGTTCAAATAACAAAGAAGGCAGGGAAGGGGAAATAGAAAAATAAAAGCAAAGGGAAGAAAAAGTAAACATATATGATAGAGTGGCAGGCATAATTCCAAATACCAATATTTACATTAAACATAAATGGCTACACAAACCAAGTAAAATATAAACGTTGTTAGAATGGACAAAATAAATAAAAAATCAAATACATCCCTTCTATAAAATGTTACTTTATGTCATGATATAAATAAGTTCAAAATAAAAGGATAGAGAAAGATATACCATGGAAACACTAATGAGAAGAAACCTGAAGTGACTAAATGCATATCAAAGCATATTTCAGAGCAGAGAAATGTAAAAGGACCAATGAGAGATATTACATAAAAATCAAAGGGTCAATTTGCCAAGAAGAGATAAAAATCCTAATTGTATATGTATCTAATAGTAGAGCTTCAAAATACTATTTTGAAGCCAATACTAAAGCCAGCTGTATATTCTTTGGAGAAATGTATATTCATTCTTTTGCCTATTTTAAAATAGACTTGTTTATTTTTGTTGCTGTTGAGTTTTAGGAAGTCTGTGCATATTTTGGTTATCAATCTCTTATCAGGTATTTCATTTGCAAATATTTTCTCCTATTCTGTGGATTGCCTTTTACTTGGTTGTGATTTTGATAAATAATTAAAAAAAATTTTTTTATGGTGGCTGTGTGCAGTGGCTCATACTTGTAATCCCAGCACTTTAAGAAGCCGAGGCAGGTGGAGTGGATTACTTGAGGTCAGGAATTCGAGACCAGCCTGGCCAACATGGTGAGATCCCCTGTCTCTACTGAAAATACGAAAATTAGCCTGTAATCCAAACTACTTGGGAGGCTGAGGGATGAGAATCACTTGAATCCAGGAGGCTGAGGTTGTGGTGAGGCGAGATTGCACCATTGCATTCCAGCCTGGGCAACAGACTCTGTTTCAAAAAAAAAAAAAAAAAAAAAAAGGCTGGGAGCAGTGGCTCACACCTGTAATTCCAGCACTTTGGGAGGCCGAGGCAGGCGGATCACGAGGTCCAGAGATCGAGACTATCCTGGCCAACATGGTGAAACCCCATCTCCATTAAAAATATAAAAATTAGCCAGGCATGGTGTTGCATGCCTGTAATCACAGCTACTCAGGAGGTCAGGAGGCTGAGGCAGGAGAATTGCTTGAATGCGGGAGGGGGAGGTTGCAGTGAGCCGACCTCAATCACGCCACTGTACTCCAGCCTGGAGGACAAGACTCTGTCACACACACACACACACACACACACACACAGACACACACACAATTATGATGCCCAATTTGTCTCTATAGTTTTTGTCATGTTGCCTGTGCCTTTGGTTATATCCCAGAAGTTACTGCCAAATCTAATGTTGGGAAACTTTTGCCCTGTGTTCCCTTCTAAGAGTTTTATAATTTTAAGTCTTATATTTAGGTCTTTAACTCATTTTGGGTTAGTTTTTGTATATGGAGTTAGGTAAAGGTCCAATTTCTTTATTTTACATGTGAATATACAGTTTTCAGTATCATTTATTGAAAAGATTGTTCCTTTCTCATTTAATAATCATGGCACCCTTGTCAAAAAACAGTTGACCATACACGTGAGGATTTGCTTATGAGCTCTCTATTCTATTCCCTGTTCATTAATCAACAGAGAACTTTAAATCAAAACAACAAGAAGATAGCACTCAATACCCATTAGGATGACTACTATTAAAAAAACAAACAAACAAAAAAACAGAAAATAACAAATGTTAGCAAGCATGTGGAGAAATTAGAACCTTTGTGTAGTATTGATAAGAACATAAGATTGTACAGCTGGAGAAAAGTATGGTGGTGCCTCAAAAACTTAAAAAAATACAGTTACCATATAATACAGCATTTATGTGTCTGGGTATATATCCAAAATAACTAAAATCAGGGTCTTGAAGAGATATTTACCAAATTTATTTCAGCGTTACTCATGACAGCAAAATGTGGAAGCAACCTGTTTCCATCAACAGATAAATGGATAAGCAAAGGGTGGTATATACATAAAATAGAATATTATTTAGCCTTAAAAGGAAAGAACAATATGATAAATGCTACAACATGGATGAACCTTAAAGACGTTATGCTAAGTGAAATAAGCCAGTCACAAAAAGGCAAATACTGTATGTTTCTACTCATATGAGGTAATTAGAGTAGTCAAAATCATAGCAATAAGAAGTAGAATGGTTGGTGCCAGGAACTGGAGAGAGGGAGAAATGGGGAGTTCTGTTTTACAAGACAAAAAATGTTATGGTGGTGATGGTTGCATGACATTACAAATGTATTTAATACTATTGGACGTTATACTTAAAATAGTTAAAATGATACATTTTATATAATGTGTATTTTACTACAATAACAAAAACAAACTAAAAAAATACGTAAAGCCATAACTGAAAAAACTGAAAGGAAGATTAAAACAAACTCAGTCATAAAAAGGAATGAATTAACGGCATTTGCAAGCAAGTTGGATGGAACTGGAGATTATTATTCTAAGTGATGTAACTCAGGGATGGAAAAACCAAACATCGTATATTCTCACTCATAAGTGGGAGCTAAGCTGTGAGGATGCAAAGGCATAAGAATGATACAAGGGACTTTGGAGACTGGGGGAAAGGGTGGGAGGGGAGTGAGGGATAAAAGACTATAAATTGCATTCAGTGTATCCTGCTTGGATGATGGGTTCCCCAAAATCTCACAAATCACCACTAAAAGGCTTACTCATGTAACCAAAATGCCACCTGTTCCCCAAAGCCTATGGAAATAAAAAATTTAAAAATAAATAAATAAAACAAACACATAGATCCACTATTACATTTGAAGACTTTGACATTTCTTTCTCAGTAATCAACAGAACACATGGAAAGAAAATCAGGCAGGGATGTGCTTTTTAGAGAACGATTTAAAAACACTGAAGCTAATCACCATACTAGGTAAGAAATATCAGAAATGAGGCATTGGTTAGCTTATGTTTCCACACTATCGTCATGTAGAATTAGCAAAGTATCTATTAGTAATTCCTCTGCTGAATTACACAATAAAATCAATGACATATACATGCATAATCTGTCTTAAGAATAATTTTTGTTACTGTAGTTTTCTCTATTTGATTAGAGTTAAATGAGTCCCAGGGTCATAGGTAAAAATTACTCAGTTCCTGCTCATAATCTGTCCTTTTTCCTTCTTACCACGTGGCAACTTTCTGTCCTACAAGATCTAGAAAGTGGCTGAGGTGGGAGAATTACTTGAACCTGGGCAGCAGAGGTTGCAGTGAACCAAGATTGTGCCACTGCACTCCAGCCTGGGCAACAGAGCAAGACTCTGTCTCAAAAACAAACAAACAAACAAATAAATAAATATATAACAATCTAGAAAGTGTATGTGTGGGCCGGGTGTGGTGGCCAGAACCCCAGCACTTTGGGAGGCCAAGACAGGCAGATCACCTGAGGTGAGAAGTTCAAGACCAGCCTGGCCAACATGGCGAAAACCTGTCTCCACAAAAATACAAAAATTAGCTGGGCATGATGGCAGGTATCTGTAATCCCAGCTACTTGGGAGGCTGAGGTGGGAGCATCACTTGAACCCAAGAGGCAGAGGTTGCAGTGAGTCAAGAGATCAAGCAGCTGCACTCCAGCCTGGGTGACAGACTGAGACTCCATCAAAATAATAATCATCATCATCATCATCATCATCATCATCATCATCATCATCATCATCTAGAAAGTGTATGTGTCTCACTTCTTGAGAGACTTCCTCCATGCTCTCCCACCTCACCCTACCATCAAGGAGGCTCCAGGAGAGACATAAGTCTCTGAAAACCACATTCCTCTTCTTTGCTGGGAACTGTTGCAAGAATGGGGTGAGGGACTCTAACAAGCTCCAATAGATTCAGGCAGTTGAATGGTGTGTTTGCAGCACTCTTGTAACAGAAGCAGCAAAAGCTCAGTTGTGCTGTTAACTCCGTAGGGCATCTATGGATGACCTTTTACACTAATACCTTCATTGTGGTTCTCAAGAAAACAAAATAGACATTTTATTAACTGTGGCCCTGAGACATATTCTTATAAACTTAATTTTACAAAAGGTAAATACCAATTGTCCCTGTTTTTCTCTCCTCTCTCGGGAATCTTATTATCCTTGACCATTTGCTTAGTTGAACTAATTCCTCCACTTAAAATTGAAAGGAGAACATCCCAAATTTCATTGTTGTCGTTCATGTAGGATCACACAAAAATATGTGGGGGCACTTTGTAATAATCACACCAGTTTTGGTAGTGTGTCAGCTGGCTGAGTTTTGGTCGTTGGTGGCAATTTTATAGCAACTTTATAGCAAAGATTCTAATTCACGGCCAGTTCTGCTGGAACAAAATCACAAGAGCTTAGAAATTAAACATTTCTTAAAAGGTGCTGCATTAGAGAATAAGTAAATTATTGTCCAGAGGAAATACAAAGAGGAGAAGCACAATTGCCCCCAACTCCACCACCATAAGTTAGTAGAAAACATACCTCTTCATCATTTATGGATTATTAACTATACTTTTAAAATCAGTTTCTCTATCCAAAGCTGTAAAGTTGGCTCATTTACATAATACCTTCTTGTAGAATTTCGTGGTGTGTACAGCGTTCAAATGACTTAAACATGCTGATACCAGGGGTAGAGAGACGCAGTGATTGAGATGACCAAAATCTCTATTCTAAATTTTAAAAAAGTGTTGCCAAAAAAGGGAGAAATTCCAGCATCTGTCAGTTACATTTAGAATTAAAATTATATAACTATTTTAAATTTTAGAAATTATTTACATATTTTTGTAATATAGATAAGAAAAAGTTAAGCTTGAGTTGCTTACACAGGAAATTAGGAACAGAGCAGTGAGTATAACCCAAATGAGCCAGTTCCTTGACTGGCATCTCCATAATGACTCCAAGCTGCAAGTAAGTGTCCAGATAGTCCCTAGAGCAAGACCCACTAGTTCAACATTGTAGAGAAAGTTATCACAACGGAGGAGAAACATCATGAGGCATCTGTCCCGGTTGCATTTTGCAGTGTACAATAAATGGATGCGTTAAATTTCCACCCTATTTCTTCTCTACCACTGACTCGTTTGGGAACCTGAATTTTAATACTGTTCAGCCAGGGTTCTGTTCAGGAAAATAGGATCATTGTACATGAAAAAAGGCTTGTTTTCTCACTTATGTATAATTCATAAGTGAAGAAGAAACACTAACCAAAACAAGGAAATGATATTAACAAAAATGTACTTCTATATAGTTACATGAAAACGTTATAGGTTTGTGTTGTGTAAGGATACCAAATTCTAAAACCTGTATTCACCCTTTGAAGCTACTGGTCCAGCTGATGAAATCTTGCAATTTAAATAAATTGTCTCAGTAATGTGCTGTTTAATAAAGACAAGAGCTGCTATGTCTAATTTATAGCAGTCCTAGTGAAGAGAAATCATAAGGAGAAATAGAAGTGCTGGTTTCATGAAAGATGGTTTAAAGTTGTATATACTTTGATTCCAACCAAAGAACAAAAGGTGTCAGTCTTTGTCACACAGGTTTTATATAGTTTTTGATGAAAGCAAATGCTTAACTCAGCAAGGTGACTGAAGGATTATAATCAAGATTGTCCTGTGGAAAGTGCCAGTGCCTTACAGTACCAACTGGGAACAGAGGCAGGGTTGGAAGAATTACTGCAGGGTAGAAGAGAAATAATAAAAAAAAAAAAAAAAAGAAAAAGGAAACAAAACAAAAAAGAGGAAAGGGTGTGCTGTAACTTAAACTAGAGTGAAGCAAACCTTACTCTTTTTCCCTCAGAAAATAGGGCCAAACATTATTTCATATTGCCTTGCTTTCCACCCTGGGATCCAACTCCCTCTGCCACGGCAGGACTGCGTGTCCTTTGCCTCGAGCTGACAGAGAACTGTTCTTTTGCTTCTAATTAAAACAGTCAGGGGCATTACTGATTAAAGGTGGGGAAGCAGAGAGCTGTTTTCATTTTATTCCAAATTAGTTTGAGCTTACCCAAGATCAAAGAAAATCCAGACCTGAGAAAACAAACAGACCACAAACAAGTAATTTGTTGACCTGATGCTATTTCCTGAAAGTAAAGTTATTGTGGACCTTTGAAAGGCTAGCTAAGCAATCATGAATCCATCAAAAGAGCTTCTAGCCAGGGAACATCTCAGGGTTCCCTATTTCTGAAAGCACACTTTGAAATCAAGATTTTAATAACACGAAGTCCAGTCAGAATATTATCAAGGGCTCAAACACAAGTGGATTTCAGTTGAAACATATATGCACCATACACACACACACACACACACACACACACACACACACACACACACTGCCCTATGTGCAACAGTTCGCTTGTCTGGGGCTTTTGGTTGTATGTTTGTCATTAGGATAGCCTTCTGCTGCTAACAGCTCAGCCACTCCATAGGATGTGCTAATAAAACGACCTCCTTCGAAGCTGATAATTACATCTATTTTCTTACTGTATTAGAATTATCAGCTTTTTTTTTTCTAGAACCCATTGTTTTCA
Source organism: Piliocolobus tephrosceles (assembly GCF_002776525.5). Taxonomy (NCBI): domain Eukaryota; kingdom Metazoa; phylum Chordata; class Mammalia; order Primates; family Cercopithecidae; genus Piliocolobus; species Piliocolobus tephrosceles. The sequence goes on from NC_045452.1 coordinate 51,363,897, forward strand.
TGACACTTCCTTTTTAATTTTTTTTTCAGGGCAATAATAAAAATCTACTCACTTAAAGTCCTAAAACTTTCAACTAATTTTTTTTTTTTCATCCCAGATACTTGAATGCAAAGTAGAATTAAGATAGAGGATTGAAGAGAACACAAAAGTGAATATTTTGGGCCTTACTGTGAAAGTTTGGACAAAACAAAAATTGTCAAAAGCAAACATGTACACTGTAATATAAATACATTTATCCCCTATGCTAAATAAAGCACAAATCTTACATCATACAGTTCTGTTTCTCATGATGTACACAACACTTTCTAAACTGAATGTTTAGTGGATAAGATGTGTGAATTTTTAAAGTGCAACTGATATTCATATCTAAATGTTAAATTTAAGGGTAAAGACAAAGTCAAAACGTTCTCACCAGTTATTTAATAGGTGTAAGTGAGCTGAACCGTAATGAGGAAAGAAAAATCTGTACATTCTACTCTAATGAGGAAGGAAAAATTCATACATTCACAAATATTCAAATCAGTTTGGTATCAAAGCTCCGGGGGCAGACTTTTGGAAAATAATGGGACCAATAAATATGCATGGAGATACTTAAAATTAAGAATTACATGAGATTTTAAATTGCTTGTTGGTCTTTTGAGTCATCTCTGTTTGGTGGTGCTTGGAAAAGTGTCTTTATCAGAGAATTTTTGAACCAATATTTGAAGAGCTCAATAAATATTGTATGCTATCTATTTGTGACTTCTGTACTTAGGATAGATGAAAAAAGAAAATGAAAGAGAAAATGAAGAATGCGAGAAAGCCAATGACACTTTATTCAAAATTAACAGAGCTATTTTAAAGAAAATTGTCTTAGTTTAAATGTGTCTTTAAAAAAATCTTTCACATGTTACTGAAGAAATGAAATATATAGTAACATTATATTTATACCTCTTTTTACTTAAAGTTAATGCATATTTTATTTTCATGTTTTCTGTTTTTAAAGGAAATCATAAAAAGTACTCAAATATATACAAGTTTCTACTGACTTGCCTCCTCTGTTTCAAATCTCTGCAGTAAATAATGGATACATAGTGTAGTGTGGCTTTCACTAATCACTATGTGACTTTAATACTAGAACCCTTGAACCAATAGACCCAAATAAAGTCAAACACTAGAGACCTGTAAAAATATTTTTTAAAACATTCACACATCTTACAATGCAGTATACGATTCCTCATTGGTAACTACATTAGGATGCTTAGCAAGTTCTAAATGAATTCAGAGAAAGAAACATTGTTATAGTGTTTATTAGCTTTCTTTCTTTCTTTGTTTCTTTCTTTCTTTGTTTCTTTCTCTCTCTCTCTCTCTCTCTTCCTCTTTCTTTCTTTTTTTTGAGATGGAGTTTCACTCGTGTCACTCAGGCTGTAGTACAATGGCATGACCTTGGCTCACTGCAACCTCTGCCTCCCAGGTTCAAATGATTCCCCTGCCTCAGCCTCCTGAGTAGCTGGTATTACAGGCACCCGCCACCACGCCCAGCTAATTTTTTTGTATTTTTAGTAGAGACGGGGTTTCACTGTTTTAGCCAGGATGGTTTTGATCTCTTGACCTTGTGATCTGCCCGCCTCGGCCTCCCAGAGTGCTGGGATTACAGTCGTGAGCCCCCGCACCCCACCTAAGTAGACTAGTTTTATGAGAGCATAGAACTAATGCGGAAAAATACTGTGGCTTGAAGCTGTCATTATAATGAAACACTATTGATGCATCGATGTCTCCCAAGGGCAAACATTATTTTTTCTAGGCAATGAGCAACTATGTAAAAATTATTTATGTAGAATGGTGGGTATCAGACAGTATTTAGAGAAGAAGTAATTTGTACAATCTTCAGCTTAAAACAAGAAGGTTTGTTTCATTTAATTTCTTTTTTAATTTTGGCTGCATCTAATAATTATCTACTCTAGACTATGTATACGTAGAAAAACAATGTCTGACAATAAATAGATGCCATGAGAGCTGTAAGTGTAATTACAAGTAAAATAGTAGAGCCTCAGTCCTCACGGAATTGTTTATTCAATTTGGATTTGCACATATTCATAATGAACTAAGTAATTGGATAATTAAATTCACAAGATTTTTTAAACTTTGTTTTAATTTACTTCTCCATAGCACCAAGTAGATATGAAAGAAACACTGTTGCCATATAAATAGGTGAATTGCTTCCCAAGTACAAAGCACATGCTTGAAAATTTAGGGCCACCGAAATGTTTTATAAGAAAAAAAATCGCTTTCAAATTCCATCAATTTGTTGGTAAGTTGTATCCTGAGAATATAAAGTATAACATGTACTTTGCTGAATGCTAAAGATAGAATTATCAACAAGGTAAAAGCAAGCATGCATTTTGTGTGAATTTTTCCATTCCTTATTCAAAAAAGATTAAGGAAGCTTATGACTTGAGCATTTTAGACTATGGTGAGGAACACATGTAAATATAATGTGAGTTCTTTTTTTTAATTATTATTATACTTTAAGTTCTAGGGTACATGTGCATAACGTGCAGGTTTGTTACATATGTATACATGTGCCATGTTGGTGTGCTGCACCCATCAACTCGTCAGCACCCATCAATTCATCATTTATATCAGGTATAACTCCCCAGTGCTATCCCTCCCCCCTCCCCCTCCCCATGATAGGCCCCATTGTGTGATGTTCCCCTTCCTGAGTCCAAGTGATGTCATTGTTCAGTTCCCACCTATGAGTGAGAACATGCAGTGTTTGGTTTTCTCTTCTTGTGATAGTTTGCTAAGAATGATGGTTTCCAGCTGCATCCATGTCCCTGCAAAGGACGCAAACTCATCCTTTTTTATGGCTGCATAGTATTCCATGGTGTATATGTGCCACATTTTCTTAGTCCAGTCTGTCACTGATGGACATTTGGGTTGATTCCAAGTCTTTGCTATTGTGAATAGTGCCGCAATAAACATACGTGTGCATGTGTCTTTGTAGTAGCATAATTTATAATCCTTTGGGTATATACCCAGTAGTGGGATGGCTGGGTCATATGGTACATGTGAGTTCTACTAAGATTTACAGCTTGGGAATTTATAGGTAACATTAAATAATGAGAAAATTATAATAGAACATACATAAAACAGATATAATCACATATATCTTTGGATATCCATCAGAGAAAGCAACTAATCTACCTGAGTCATGCAAGCCTTCCCAGAGTTTGGCATTTTAGCCATTTAATCACCTCAGAGAGATAAGAGAAGATAATGCACCCATAAAACAAGAAGAGGATGATACAAACACCAGAGAATAGAAAAGGTCTCAGAAATGGCATCTATAATAGAAAGGAAACAATCATTAAAAAGATTGGAAGATAAACAACATACACATTATAAATTAGATTTAAAAATCAAAAGTAAAGAATTATAAGGTTAGAATCAGTCAATCCAGTAGGTCCAATATCCAAGTAATTTCATAGAGAAAGATGAAGAGAGAAAATCATTCAGTCAACTGAAGAAACTTCCTGAGAATTGGACAGGTAGAAATGAAACAATGAATAAAAAGATTGGAAGGTAAACTTGAAGAAATCTCATACAACATACAGTACAAACTGGAAGGATTTAAAAATCAGAGGTAAAGAATTGTAATGTTGGAATCAAGCAATGTAGTAGATTGAATATCCAAATAATTTGATAGGGAAAAATGAAGAAGGAAAATCATCCAGTCAGTTGAAGAAACTTTCTGAGAATTGGGCATGTAAAAGTGTTCAGATTAAAAGGGTTCATTTTAACCAGTACAAAGGGTTAAAAATAGATGCAGACTAAAGGTTTTTGAGGCCTTGGAACACTGGAGAAAATAGAAGAGCCCATAGCTTCCAGAGAAAAAGAAGAAACACATACAAGGTTGATGACGGCTGCCATTGGCATTTTTACCTAAATGCTGGAACCAGAATACAATAAAGCAAATACTTCTATCATAGGGGAAATTTACTTTCAATCTATAGTTCCATACCCTGCCAAGCTCTCACCAAAAGTAAGAGTACAGTAAAGATATTTAAAAACAATAGATAAATAACTTCAAAATTCTAAAGGAATATGATTTCCAACCTAGAATCCTATACCTAGATAAAGACTTATTCAAGTTTAAATGTAGAATAAAAGCACTTTGATACATATAATTTTTTAATACAGAAAAACAAAATTAAAAGTCATCTATACACTCTTTTCTTGTAAAGCTTTTGGGGATTGTGTTCGGGCAAGGATGGGAATAAAACAAGAAAGATGAAGACATAGGCTAAATGAACAAGATAGTCAAATAAAAGAAGTAAAAGACAAAAAAAGTCAGGATTCTTTCATCAGTTCAAAAATTACTTATTAAATATCTTTCTTGTACCAGTTACTGCTGGGAATGCTTTAGATACATCAGTGAACAAACATGAAAAGATTTCACCTTGTTTAAACTTACATTAAAATAATGCTAGAATCATGCTTACAGAAAATCCCAAAATGAGAGCTGAATACAGAGTTGAAAGATAAATCTTCACTTTCCAAAGTGAGAGGAGGCATATAATGCTAAGTGTATGTTGTTCGACTTCTGAAGGTAAATATCAACATAATTAGTTAGCATGGTTGAAAGTGGGGGGAAAAAGATGGGATTGGGTTGGGATATTACTGTTTTATAGAAAATAGTAATCTAAATCTATTTAACTCAAAACTATGTACTTATTTTGGTGAAAATAATAGTTAAGTGTAAGAATGAAAAGTAAGAGTGGTGTGCGTGTGTGAGAGAGAGAGATATTTGATATAAACATTAAAAGGCAAGAATTTCAAAGAATGAAAAATGGTCAGAAGTGTAAAATTGGGGGTGAAATCAAGAAGGATCAAGGTACTCCAGGGACCTGACCCCAGGTATTCCAGGGACCTGACCCCAGAGACACTAGCTACAGGACCACCATACATTCAGTTTTACTCTTTACTCTGTCAACTGTCATCAGTGGGATGTAGGGGTGGAAAGATGTGATACCTTTCTTCATTCATCGCAAGGGTTCATGGCCCTAGTTCTGCACTAAGTCTGCATCAAGTCTTATTTATTATTACCAATGGATATCTTAATGATATTTCTGATGAACCAACTATTGAGTTAAGATTAGTGGGATGTTTTTACAATGTATTTCAGAACCAGACACATTTCTAAAAATTAAATTTTATAGAGAACCCTAATATTAATTGATTAATGTATGTATTCACTTGATCACAATTTTTTTACACTTACTATAGACCAGTGACTATGAGACACTATATAACAGACATAGCTGAAGTGGAGGTGCTGTGATTATTGTCAGGTGATCTAGTTTGCTCATCTTTGTCCTTCGGCATTTTGTCCCTCTCAAGACTCTTCCACTGGCAATCTAGTTTTCTGCAGGGATTGAACAGTAGTGCTGAGTCAAAGTTTTCAATGTTTTCCACAAAATATTAAAAACTATTTTTGTTGCATCTGCATTTTTACTCTGACATTCACTGTACCTTCCAGATATTAATTCATGTGATAGTCTCAATAACCCATTTATTGTCATTTTACAGGTGAAGAAACATAAACACTAACAGTTTACATACTTTGTTCAATATCGTACAACTAAGGACTGGTGGAAACATGATTTACAACTAGGTAGCCTAGGTTAAATTATTTTTCACATTCTTAAAAAAATGGAAGAAATGATATATTAATAGTTACGTAATATTAGTTTAGAAAGGACTTCAAAATAATTTTATTATTTATACAATTTTTGGTAACTTTATTAAAAGCATTTTAGAGGGGTTATTTTGCCTCTTTCGGACACTTCCAGTGATGAGGATTTACTAACATCAGAGCCATCTACATGATGCTTCTCATGTTTACTTTTCTCTGATTTTTAAATTTCTGTTCATAACTTCAGTACATGTGTCCTAGATCAGCAGGAACCCCTGGGGCTACAGAGATCATATGTAATGTCTTTTTACATGACACCTTTTCATATGTTTGGAGATATTTGGCCTTCACCCAATAGAATTTTACTTAGTGTAACATGTTCAGTTCTTTGAACTACACTTTACACCTGGCATCAAATTTCCTTTAACCCCTCTGATCTCTTCCTTCTGAGCATGATTTCGAAGGCCTACACCTCTTCTGGGATGTCATACCCAGAAGAAATATTTTTAACATCACAGGTGGAGAAATGAGTGGACCACCGATTTCCATTAGATTTTATTAGTTCTTTTTTCCTAAAAGTCCAACCACATTTTTCATATTATATTAAAATCGCTGTCAACTATAACTTCTGAGTTTTTTCATCTATCTACCACTTATTTATATCACCCCTCTCTCATACCTTGGAAATTGGTTTAGGAGACTCAGGTGCCTCTATGTAATTTCCTCTTGTAAGTCATTCTATTTCTTTAGCTTGCCATGACATAGTTGCATCCCCATCTCATCATCTAATTGATATATACATTCCCTTATGATTTGGGGCATGCATAAAATTGATAAAAAATGTTCAGGAGGTTTTCCATCTAAGCCACTGAAATGAAGTTATGAGCAATGTAAGGCTGAGTATTTTGAGATCTCTTTCTATGTACTTGAAGTGCTCTCATTTATATATTAAACAAATACTATTCATTCAATGACTCTGAGTTGAGCACAGTGCCAGTCATATAGTATATACTTTAGCAAGATGAGCATGTTCTCTTCTAACAGGACATTTACAGCTTAGATTATATGCCTGCAATAAATATTTTTCCAGATTCAAATAAGGTAATTTATAATTAATATTTTAATATTATATTTAAAATGGGTAAAAATTTACCTAATTGCACTACAATTCAATCTCAAGTCTCCATCCTGAAAATGAAAATATGAGACAAGTGAAGCAACTTACTGAAGTTCCCAAACAAGGTATCTTCTGCAATGGCCTTACCTGAAGACCTTGTGAAAAAGAAAATCAGTTTGATCTCATATGCCTTATCCTCAAGGCACTCATTCTGAATCTGTATTTTACTAAGCCACCTTCTATTTCAGCCTTGTTGCCAGGTAATAGTTCACCACCCAGTTCAAGCAACTACAATAACTCATCCCCTTTGGGCCCGAAACATAACTTAAAAGTCTGTTTGGTTTTAACATTTTTTGTTTGTTTCTTTGTTCCTTGTTTTTTGTAAGATCCCTTTGTTGGGGTCAGGTTTTATTTTTTTTTTCTTTTTTTTTTTTCTTTTTTTTTGAGACAGAGTCTCACTCTGTCGCCCAGGCTGGAGTGCAGTGGTGCAATCTCAGCTCACTGCAAACTCCACCTCCTGGGTTCACACCATTCTCCTGCCTCAGCCTCCTGAGTAGCTCGGACTACGGGCGCCTGTGACCATGCCCGTCTAAGTTTTTGTATTTTTGTTAGAGATGGGGTTTTACTGTGTTAGCCAGGATGGTCTCGATTTCCTGACCTCATGATCCCCCGCCTCGGCCTCCCAAATTGCTGGGATTACAGGAGTGAGCCACCGCGCCTGGCCTGGGGTCAGTTTTTTAACTTTCTTGATATTTCATGCACATCCATGAAACATTCTAATTGACTTTGGTGGAACATAAGGGCTATTTCTGTATTTACAGTGATTTCTTTGGAACACCTCTTAAAATTGAGATGTAAAAAGAAAGAATGTGAGAACTTAAACTGCATGGTTTACCATACAGTTTACGGTATACCATAAAATTTTAATTCATGTTACCTAACATCAAGACATACCCTTTTCAGGCTATTACATTTCAAGGTAAAGGTATCATTCATCAGGCATCTAGAGTAGAGAAAGAAAATATAAACAGAGAAGACAAATCAGATGAGTCCCATATTTTCTACACAGCCATCAGTATGTTGTGGCTAAAGACAACGAAACAATTTCTAAAAGTTCAAAAGGTAAAGAAAAGTGACCCAGTCATTGTATAGCCAGCTAAGTTATAGTTCAAGTATAAACAAGGCATGGAGACATTTGAAGACATGAAAGACTCTAATAATTTATGGAATATAAGACTCAAAGAATTCAAGTAAAGACAGTCTTACAACACCTACACTAATAAAAATCTATTCTCCTTGAAAATAGAACTAAATATTTTTGCCGAATGTAACAATATAAAAAGTAAACTCGAATAATGTAAATAGAATAATATATTTTACAAACATTAGGATATAAGCAGAAGAGGGATGGAAATATGTTACATTCTAATATCTTCCTTGTTTATAGCAGAAAGTAAATATATTTTTTAATGGAAAACTATGATTACATTACTGATGCATATCTTTTAATCTGAGTAAAATATTTTCTAAACTTTAGGTTATTTTAAAATATAAAACAGCACTGTGGTAAGGAAACATTTATTTGAACTCATATATTTTATTTCAGATATTCTTATACATTAAAGTAAAATAAATTCATTCATTTTACTATAATAGCTTTATATAGTACAGTCTCATTTTTATTAACAAAAAGTTTCTCTTTGTCTTTCTGTTTTTCCATATGTGTATATCCATAGAAAAATATCTGAAATGAGGTTCAGTCATAGTTAATGATTATATTAGCCAGCGTTCTCTAAAGAAACAGAACTAATAGGATAGATGACGATATGAAGGGGAGTTTATTAGGAAAATTGACCCACACAATCACAAGGTGAGGTCCCATAATAGGCCGTCTGCAAGTTGAGGAGCCAGAAAGCAAGTCAGAGTCCCAAAACCTCAAAAGTAGGGAAAAGTGCAGCCTTCAGTCTGTGACCGAAAGCCTGAGAATCTCTGGCAAATCACTGATGTATGTTCATGAGTCCAAAAGCTGAATAACTTGGAGTCTGATGTTCAAGGGCAGGAAGCATCCAGTACAGGAGAACGATGGAGGCCAGATAACTTAGCCAGACTAGTCCTTTCACGTTCTGTGCTGCTTTTATCCTAGCTGTGCTGGCAACTGGTTAGATGGTGCCCACCCGGATTGAGGGTGGTTCTGCCTCTCCTAGTCCGTTGACTTAAGTGTTAATCTCCTTTGGTAACACCCTCACAGACACACCCGAGAATAATACTTCATATCCTTCAATCCAATCAAGTTGACACTCAATATTAACCATCACAGTGATGCTTACTTTCATGTGTAAATATGTGGAATGATTGTTTCTTCCTATTTGTGATTTTATGCATTTAAAAAAAATCTTTGAAAATCCATATGCATGGTATATGCAGAAATTTACCATGCATATCCAAATACAGTGATACTTATTTTTTGTTAAATAGCTGTAGGCAAAATTTACCAGCTATTAATTCTTTGTGGTCAAGTCTTTGTGTTGGGAATATGGATGTGTTGGGTTTCTTATTTTGCCTTCTGACCTCAATCAAGTCTTTGTCTTTTCATGTTCTTTTTTCTGTTCTGAGAGGCTGACTCCCTTGGATTGTGTTACTGACTTTCTTTCCATTTGGCTTCAGACTGCTGGGTTCAGGCAATGGGGAGAAATGGCACGCCAATCACTGGGCAAGAGGGAAGTTTGGGGTATTTGTTTCCTACTCCCTATCATATTTGGCAGCATTTTGTGTCAGTGGTCGATACCTTCAATGACTGTGGTTCCAATGAGGAAGACCACTACCTTACGGCTCTTTACTCTTCAAATCCTGTAGTGCTATTACCTCCTTTGCTCTTCAACTTAGGGCTGGCAATGACTACCCATAGCTGCTAATCTCTAGATGTCTCAACATTCATTCATTCATACTCTTACTCGAAAAATTTCTCGAATTTTCTGAGCAGGATTCTGTGTACTGCAGGACTGAAATAATGAATAATAAATAAAATTTTGTTTTGTGCTTAATTTTTAAAAGAAAAAAAACCTACATACATGGTTTGTATAAATTCACATGATAGGCTGTAGGATTTTACTTCAACATTGAAGTTGTGTAAATATGAATCAGTCCTAGGGCAAAACTCTTTTAGTTAATAGTAAAATATTTTAAAGCAGATAAATATTGTAATATTCTACAAAACTTTTTATTTAAATATTTTATACAAATGGACAAGGCATATTTATTGATCAAATTCATTTTAAAGTGCTATTGCTATTTACTATTTTTTAATTATGGTATAGCTTTAGGTAGAATAGAATTTTTTTGGCCTGTTAGGCATTCTCTATGTATAAAATTGAATTGCTTAATCTACAAAGAGTTTTACATGGATGTTTCTCCTAAAAGAAGAAAAGTTCAGACAGTGGCCCCTTTCTCCAACACTACAAAAGATTTATATATGTTGAAATACTGCAGATAAAAGTGGCAGAAGATAACACTGCCAGATAACATACTAGCCTTAAAGGATTTCTCCCTAGCCCATCCCCCATCTGCCATTGAGCCTTTTCCCTTTTACCTCTTAAAGTCTTTGAAATCAGCTGGGATTTTAGGTAACTGCTGGGAAGTATTAAAACTCATTACTTGGTTGACCAGAATAGTTGCCCTCTCTTATTTTCCAATAATGCTCTCTGAATGGTTTCCTTAATACTTTTAAAAGATGTGTGGCACTACAGCAGAGTCTAATGTAGGACAGGAATTATAGTTATCGTTTCAGATGAGGTGTGTTGAAAGGGGTCAGGATGACGCAGTTGGCAGCTCTCAGAACTGGCCTCTTTATTATTACCATCTGTGTCAACTTGGAGCCTTCATTCCAGAGAAGACGAGAAAAATGAAGCTGTAGTTGTTTTGGGGAGGGTTTTTTTTTTCTCATTAGGATTGACCCTAGTTTGCACACTAGGTGAATGAAACTGAAAAATTATTCATGTTTTTGCTAGATATCAATTGGAACTTTCTATATACGTAATTAATATTTTAAAACTTTCTCCCTCTACACAATTTTCATGCATATATTTATTTAGAGAAACAGCAATGGTGATGATAAGGTTCTTTATGGAACCTAGTGAAATTTGCAATATAGCCTTTATAGCAAATATATTATTATTGGCCAAAAAATGTGGTTCACTTTTATAACAAAATATATTGGCAGTAGAATGAGCAAATAACAAGTATTGAGCAGCAGCCTATACAGAGTGTTTGGAATCCTAAACTGTTTGGAAGGAACCTGACTCATTTCAGGGAAATTATGTAGGCCACAATCAACCACAAAATGAGGAAGGCAAAGAAAATGCTGAGAGTCAACTTTTAGATTCCTGTTGAATTTATAGAAAATTACATAATTTAAAGATGTTGTAGGGCTACACTGAGAAATATCAAGTGCGTAAATAAGTCATAGGGATAAGAAAACTGAAGTGGATTGGTTTATTCTTCTTAACAATATGCACTAAAGCATTTTTATGCAGTAAGAATGGTAAAAGACATTTTTTAAAATATTAGACTATAGAAGTAACATTTCATAATTTCATGTACAAAAAAGTGTTTTGGAAATTAATACCAGAAACATGTTGCAATATCTGATCTTTTATACATACTTAAACTTAGTTTAAACATTCAATAAAAGGGTACGATACTTATTATGGAATAAGCCCAGCCATCCTTAATTAACGTTCTCATTGATAATAAAAAGTCCTGAAGAAAACATGTTAAATATTAACTATTTGAATGAGGTTCATCTAAATAAGAATGATTGTCAAGATTCAAATGAGTAAATATACAGATTTTAATTGGTGTGATTCCTGGCATTGTGTATCATTTCATAAATCAAAAAACTTAACAGAGACTCCCCATTGCATATATGAAGAACTGATGTAACAGGATCTCTTTCAGAAGTGGGTCCCACTATCCCTTCACTTTTTCTTCTTTTTTTCTTTTTATTTTTTTATTTTTTGAGACAGGGTCTCCATTTGTCACCTAAGCTGGAGTGCAGTGGCCTCCACTCACTGTATCCTCTGCTTCATGGGTTCAAGATATCATATGCCTCAGCCTCCCTAGTAGCTGGGACTATAAGCGTGTGCCACCATGCCTGGTTAATTTTTGTATTTTTAGTAGAGATAGGGCTTCATCATGTTGGGGAAGCTGGTCTTGAACTCCTGACCTCAGGTGATCAACTCATCTTGGCCTCCCCAAGTGCTGGGATTACAAGCATGAGCCACTGCACCCGGCTCCCTACTACTATTTCTATCTGAAAAATGTAAAATGATTTATGGCTCTCAATGTGATCACAAATTCCAATAAAAATGCCTGAAAATTCACTCACAAACATCGTCATAATAATAAGTTAATAATCATCCATTATTTTGCAACTAGAATGTGAAACCTACAAAAGCAGAATTAAATATTGCTGAAAACACTGATTGAGTTTGAGCTCAGGTTCAAATAAACTAATACCAAGATGTTAATACATTTATCCATCAATTTTCTTTAATGGAGAATTTTAGCCCATGAAAGGTAAAAATATTATCCAAAATTAAGGTTCTTTCTAGCATACAATGATCTGTCTGATAGACATAAAGTAATGTGGCCAGGCTCAGTGGCTCACGCCTGTAATCCCAGAACTTTGGGAGGCCCAGGCACGCAGATCACAAGGTCAGGAGATTGAAACTATCCTGGCCAACATGGTGAAACCTCGTCTGTACTAAAAATACAAAAAATTAGTTGGGCGTGGTGGCGGGCACCTGTAGTCCCAGCTACTCAGGAGGCTGAGGCAGGAGAATGGCTGAACCTGTGGGGCGGAGCTTGCAGTGAGCTGAGATCGCACCACTGCACTCTAGCCTGGGCAACAGAGTGAGACTCAGTCTCAAAAAAATAAAATAAAATAAATAAATAAATAAATAAATAAATAAATAAATAAAGGAATGCATTCAATAGAAAGCATGGAAGGTTAAAAAAAAAAAAAAAGTTAGAAATTTCCTAAGGAAAAAAAAATGAGGAAGGAGTCTGTAAATAAACACATTAGGAAAAATCTTATATCTAAGAAGGAAACAATGGTTTGAGGATACAAATAGTGACTCTGTGTACTTGAGTCCACTTCCAACTATATGCCCCTAAAAACCGACATGATCCCTGTGAAACACAACCTATAGTAGGTGGGTACACCAGATGTTACAGACTGTATCAGTAGAAAGAAAATTCCTCAAAGAATATTTGGGGTTCCAGATGCTTCTATAAACTTAACACTCCAAATGTTAAGTTAGACAAGAAAGTCAACAAGTTGGTGGATGAGTACAGTAAACTTTAGCATAATAGGAACTTGGTGAGAACTGCAAAAGTCTCTGTTCAACCCAGCACACCAAAACTTGATCACACTCTAGCGTGGTTTCTCAAACATGGCCCAAGACCATATCCCTAGGATTACCTCATCCCCTTTAAAATACCAGCCTTAGAAATCTCAGTGCTACTGATAAGGACAGGAGACAGGGAAATACTGGGTAGAAGAGGGCAGTTCCCCGGGAAAGACCCTGCCCTCAAGCCTGGAAACCTGTGGCCCCAAATGGGAATAGACATTCCTGTTTTGGCACCCAAAAGTTGCCTTTTGTCCTGCCTCACTCCCCTATTCTGTACCCATATAAATCCCAGACCCCAGGCTCCAGAAGCAGACAAGCAGACAAGAAGACTAACAGAAGAGCAGAAGGATGGCAGGACAATGTGGCAGAAAGAAGAGAAGGAGCATCTGAATGCCAATAGGAGTTAGGCTGGGGGCAGTCAGAGAGGAGATCAGCTGCTGGATTGTCAACTCCAGAGGAATATCATCTTCCCACTCCATCCCTCTTTCAGTTCCCCATTCATCCTGCTGAGAGCCACCTCCACCACTTAATAAAACCCCTGCATTCATCCTTCAAGTCCGTGTATGACCTGACTCTTCCTGGATGTCAGACGAGGACCTGGATACCAAGAGGGCATTGAGCTAGTTAACACTTAAGCCATCCATAGATGGCAAAGCTAAGAGAGTGCTCGGTAACACTCAGCCTGTTGTGATTTGGGAGCTGCAGGCACCCATTCCTGGATGCTGCTGTGGGGCTGGAGACCAGGGGCACTCATTCTGGCTCCTGCATTTGTCCGTCCACATGCTCCCCATCCCTTAAGGGGTCTGAGCATCCACGGTGGCCAAACAGACAAGCCACACCCCTGTCACATGTCCTGCAAGGGAGGTCGGGGAACTCTCCCATTTCACTACCAAAGTAATTTACTGTTTGTTTGAGTCAATACCTAACTATAGGTCACTGACCTCCCTTATCTTATTTATTTTTGACAACTTGCAATTGTCAGTTCTTTCTCTGATCCTTTAAAATGTATCCCTGGCTTGGCATGGTGGCTCACACCTGTAATCCCAGCACTTTGGGAGGCCTAGGCAAGTGAATCACCTGAGGTCAGGAGTTCCAGACCTGCCTGGCCAACATGGTGAAACTCCATCTCTAGTAACAATACAAAAATTAGCCGGGCATGGTGGCGGGTGCCTGTAATCCCAATTACTTGGGAGGCTGAGGCAGAAGAATCCCTTGAATCCAGGAGGAGGAGGTTGCAGTGAGCCAAGATCACACCACTGCACCCCAACCAGGGTGACAGAGCAAGACTCTGTCCCAAAAAAAAAAAAAAAAAAAAAAAAAGTAATCTCCTATTGCCCAGAAATGTTTCTTCAAGAATCTTGGAGTCATCTATTTAAAATATAAACTTCTAAGGAGATAGCCCCTCTATCTCCCAGTTCCTACTGAAAGATAAGAACCCAACTTTGGTTGGAACTTTGCTCCAATTTGCAAAACTACCTCCTGCATAAAGATAAGTGAAATTAATTTATTTCTTCTGGATGATCACTGATTAGCAAACACAGGCTTCATCACATGACAGATCCTCTCTTCCCCACCATGCCCTCTATATCCTTACTCTTCCTCTAGCAACCTTGACATTGAAAACATCTCCTGCCTTCTGTTTTATTGGAGCACAGCCTTGTTTACACTAATGTCTCTCCTGTAGTTCAGTCGTTTGAAAGAAATCTGTCTTGTTCTTTTTAGCAAGTGTCCAGTGCAAAATTTTTATTTTACACAAGAGATAGACTATGATTGCCACTCTGATGGCATCAGCATAAGGGAGCTCTAATGACAGTGTAAAATTGCTGCGAGGTCTGTATGAGCAATGGCTAGGAACAAAAGGCCTGTGTAGCAAGCAGCATCCAAAGACACATGTGAGATATACTCTCTAGCCCCTTTTGTGTCTTTAATTCAAGAAAAATTAAAGACAGGTAAATACTGAAACCTTTAACAAGTGTGATTTTACTTTCTGTAACCCATTAACAGGTGGTAGAGTGACATAAATAAGCAATAAAGTTTATAGAATAAATAGCAACTCACACTGGAAAGAAAGCAAATATGCCATCTTCAGCTGTAAATGTCTATAATGCAAACATAGTGATTTTGTGCTGCTCAATTATATTTCTCTAATTTGTGCTGTTCAATTAGTGAACAGACTTCTGTCATGTTAATTTATTCCTAACTCTAGCTTAGTCACAGCTACAATTAAAATATAAAATTATTTGCAAATAATCAGTGAATGTAGCAAAAGATGAAAGAAAAAGAAAGGGTGTACAATAATTTAAGTCACACCATGTCAGAAGTGTTGGTGAATTACTAAAGAATTACTTTAAGTTTTCTCTGATTACTTCCAGCTGAAAAAAAGGAACTACCTAGCCTTCTCCAGTGTTCTTTATCTCAAGCATGAAAATAACATTGATCAATTCTGCACCAGAGAACCACCTGTGATGATCCTCTCTTATTTCATCCTTCATATCAAATGCATTATGAAGTCCTGCCAAATTTACCAACTTTATGTCTCTCAAATACATTCACTTCTCATCTCCACCACCAGTAACTCAGACCAAGCCCCTGCATCTGCCTTGAAAGTTTTACAAAAGTCTATCATCCACTTTATTCTCCATCTTGCAAAGAGAAATACATCATTACAAGGCAAAATAGATTATTGCTTTCTGCTGCCCTCACTCTTAGTCACCTTTATCCTTATCTACGTTTACATTTCACCTTTTAACATGCAGCATAATTTACTTATTCTCTTTGCAGATATGTATGTTTAGAACAATGGTTATAGCATTCAGGCATACACAGTTGTAGAATAAACCAAAGTTCTTAACATGCTAAACACGTTTCTGCATTGCCCCACCTTCATTCTTCTCCAGTTTTACCACCAAGTCTACCTCTCATTTTTTCTACTCTAAACTCACGGCTTTCTAAATTCATTACCAGGAATTTGGTAAAGGGGTAAGGTATTGGGGTTCCCTTTATATATTCCTGGAAAATAAACTGTGTAGGTGCAAAAACCTCCACAACTGTTTAAACATTTTAGTGCAATAGATAATAGGCAGGCAGAGAGAGCACAATGCCATTACATGACTGACGGGGACATCCAACCCTAGCAATATCACTTCATTTTTCTTCTTTGGAAAACCCTTTATTTTTACATGAATAATTTCTAAGCATCCCAAAGTTCCCATATCAATTATCAATTCTTGACAGCATCTTTCCTAAGAGCGGTGTGTCTCTTCTCTTTTTTATTTAGAGATATGATTTTAGTTTAGAATTAAACATGATTTTCTGCAATTAGTTGTAAAAGAGCTGCCGTCTTTATTAAAACACAAACCTTTTAGCTTAACATTTCTTGGTACTATTACATAATTTCTCAGTGTTATTTATGTTATTGCAAACTTTTGATGACAAAAAGGAACAAGAGAAAAAAGAAAAGGAGTAAAGAAAAAATAGAATAGCATATGAACCAGTAATCACAGTTCCTAAAGAAAACGAAGAATGCTATCTCACTCACTGAAAGCAAGGAAATGGTCACAGATAATTTATCATAAATGCTAATATATTTCCTGTGTTATATTTTAATTGCTTCTTTGGAGATGCTAGACAGTGCTTTCAAAGGATGAAAACCTTTTTTTTTACCCTCAATAAAATCTCATTTTGAACTTCATTTATGAAAGATATAAAAGAAGATGAAATCAGAATGACAGCTGAGAAGGTTTCTCACTCACTTTTTTCTTGGACATCCATGGTTTTAATTTCATTGCTCTGGGTAATCTAGAGAACCAACTTTAGATATACATGGGGAGGGAGTGTGAATATGATATAAATTTGCTATTAACAAGTGAAGACTACATATTTACGCATATATTTACATAGTAAAAATCTTTACAACAGTCAAGTATGAAGATCCAGTTTTATGCATTGAACTTTGAGATCAATGAGGACAGCCTCCTTGCATACCGATAATTCCTCCCATGTAATTTCAAAGATATTGACTCTGCTCAGTGGGCTTCAGTAGTTAAGTCCCCGAGAATGCAAGGAATCAACAAGGCTAATGCTGGGTATGAGGTACCCTTCTGATGACTTACACACCTGACCTCACACTGAAAGAACAGCATAGAGAATGTGCAGGTTTGACTTATCTGCCAGAAGACCCAAAATACGACAAAAACACAATATTTTGCATTTTTTCACAATGGGCAGAGAAACAGTTAAATTTGCCTCTTTGACTTCGTGGACTACTGCTTATTGAATAATTATTTTTACACTCAACTGATTATTTATCTCTCTATTGGTTGTTGCTATCTCTGTGACTTTTATTTCTGATTCATTTCCTCTGAATCTCTCTGGATTTTTACTTCTTGGTCTATTCCCTTATTTTGTTTTCGGTTTAAATCTCCTTTTATTACTTTTTTCTTAGGGTTCTGGATACAATCCATTTCTATAATTCTGTTAGATTCAATTTGACTTGCTTCTCTTGTATCATCATAGTTTAACTCTCTTGTCTCTTGGTGGGAGGACAAAAATATTGGTCAGGCTCCCTTTATATTAGACAGAAGAAAATGCTTATTTTATAGGATAATTCATTATCTTCCTCCTTCCAAGAAGACTAAGTAGCATCCTTTAATTACTGAAGACTCTGTGGAGAAAAAGTTGTGCTCATATAAAACAAGATAATACCACTGTCTACATTGCTGACCTTAACAGTCACAGTTAAGGAGAGAGGATTCCTACGAAGACGTTTTGTTCTGCTAAATTTGATGCAAGGCATATACACAATTGGGGGGAGGTTAGGTGAGATTTAATCATAGCAGGTTGAAAAAAGGTCAGCTGGCCCCAAAATCAGAGTGAAGAAGAGGAATGAAAAGATGACTAGAAAGGTCTGGGAGAAAGCATACATGTAGTAGCTGCCATAACCAGTGATGACTTGGGGTCCTTCCCATCTTGCAAGATGGCAGGTGGAGCTGAGAAGCCAGATACTAAAGAGAAGAAATCTAAACCCAAGAAGGCTAATCCCAGTGCCAGGGTTAAAAAGGGTAATCTCAAGGCTGAAGATCCCTACTGCAGCCGAAATTCTGTCATTGTCAGTGAAATTGACAGATATTCCCAATCTGCTGTGTATTCCAGAAAGGGCATGTACAAGAGGAAGTACTCAGCTGCTAAATCCATATTTGAAAAGAAAAAGAGAAAAAGGTTCTTGCTACTTTCACAAAACCAGTTGGGCATGACAAGGATAGTATGACCCAGGTGATTAAACTTCACAAAATTCTTAGATACTATTCTACTGAAGATGTGCCTTGAAAAATACACGTCTTTCAAGCAAGTGCTTGAAATGCAAGCCAGCATTTCTCTCTGGACCATTCTAATCATCACCACTGGTACCACAGATTACGGTTTTTCTGAAGCAATTGAGCAGTGTCTTACTAATTGTGACTGGACCTCTGGTCCTCAGTTGAGTTTGTCTACACAGACCACACCAGAATTTGTCATCACCACCTCCAAAAAAAATGATATCGGCAATGTGAAAAACCCCTAAATACCTACTGATGCTTATTTCAAGAAGAAGCTGCAGAAGCTCAGAGACCAGGAAGCTATTTGGCACAAAAGAAACAGAAATATAAGGTTACAGAGAAGCACAAGATTGATCAGAGAACTGTGGACTCCCAGATTTTATCAAAATCAAGACTAATGCAATCTGCAATCTGTGTCTGCCTTAACGAATGGAGTTTATGCTCACAAATTGGTGTTTTAAGTTTCTTACCAGCAACATAATTAAATAAACTGATACAGTTTTTAAAAAAGAAAGAATCCATACTTGGGAAAGACAAAAATGTTTATGGGGATTTATAGGAAGTGTTTTAGTGTGTTGTAAAGTATTCCTCTCTCCCATCTTTCTGTAAAACCTTTAAAATTATTAATATATCCATTAATGGCAGTAGAGCTGGAAATGTATGTATTGTGTGACAGGTTTTATCAGCCTTCTCAGTAGAAGCTGGGTGACAGTAAAGTAGGATTCATTATCTCTTAGATCTTTTTTGCTACTATCACACAGTCTCCATGATATTGTAAGTATAATACCAACACTTATTTATTCGACACGTATTAAAAGAATGTCTTCTGTATACAAGATACTTTCCAATTATTTTTAGGTGCTTGGGATACATCCCTGAGCAGAAGAGAAAAAAGAAATTCCTCCTTGGGGAGCTTGTTTTCCAGCCAGGGAAGAAAGACACTAGACAATAGAAATAAAATAATAATCAATAAGGAAATTATATAATAGCTTAGATGGTTATAGGAGGTGTGGAAGAAGGAGGAGTATAGAGGAAGTGAAGAGTTGGTGGAGGGGGAGGTGGGATGCAGTTTAAATTGGTTCTTACTGTTGCCTGCGCTGAGGTGGCATCTGCGGAAATTCTTAAAAGCTGTGGGGGAGCAGGGGCTGCAGTTGTTTGCGGACAGAGTTTTCCACTTGAGGGAACAGTCAGTGCAAAAGTTCTGAGGTAAGAGTGAGACTGGCATGCTTGAGGAGAGCAAGCAGGACAGGATGGTGGATTAGAATAACACAGGAGCGAGTAGTATAAGAAGTCAGAGAAATAAAAGGGAGGTAAGAAGGCAGATTATATATTACCCTATGCGGCATTTCAAGAACATTAGCTGTTGCCCTAAGGCAAATAGTGACCCACTGGAGGGTGTTCAATAAACTGGCATCACCTGGGCTCATATTTTTAAAAGAAGTCCATTAACTAAATTATTGCAAAGTATTGTTGGTTCAGAACACGTCACCCCAAAGTATGACTGTAGGATACCAGAATATACTACCCTAAAAGACACTTTAATTTTTTCTTTTTTCCTTTGGAGACAGGGTCTTGGCCTGCTGTCCAGGGCTTGAGGGCAGTGGCAGGTTCATAGCTTACTGTGTCCTTGGACTCCTGGGCTCAAACAATCGTCTAGTCTCAGCCTCCCAAGTAGCTAGGACTACATGCTTGGGCCGCCATATCCAGCCCTTAGTATTTCAGTGCAGTAATGTATTATACAGGTTTGTAGCCCAGGAGCAATGGCTATAGCATATAGCCTAGCTGTGTAGTGGGCTACACCACTTAGGTTTCTGTAAGCATGCTGTATGATGTTTACACAGCTACAAAGTTTTCTAACAATGCATGTCTCAGAATGCATTCCTGCCATTAAGTGATGCATGACTGTACCTTTGTCAAATGAACTCTAGGTGTGGCTATTTGTGAATAAGTGAATATGTATCAATAAACATGTTTACTTGTGTTTTTATAATTGTTATAATTATTATCCATTGAAAAATATATATTTTAGTTAGAACATAAAATAATTATTGGCACCTTTACGAGAGTGGATTATTTTACTAATCTATTTTACTAATTTACTAATTTACTATTTTACTAATGCACAGAATTTTGACCTTCAGTTATTCATAATCTATATTAGAAGGCGTGTTTATTTAATCACTGCACTTGAAAGGAGAAACTGTAGAAAATACGGCCAGTTTTTATTTTCTTGTTGTTTTATTTTCTGTTATCCTGTTTGTGGAACCAAGCCTGTGTGGCCATGAGAAGAAGTTCCCCTAACATCGTCCGTTTTAGCTTCAGATTGACTGCAAGAACAAACCAGCAATCCCACGGGGATCCACAGCCCCTCTGAAGGAAGCACACTGCTCCTGCAGGACCTGGGAGACACCCCCAAAACTGCGAGTGTCCCAGATGCAGAAGTGGGAAAGGGAGACCCTCCTCTGGAACACACATTCCCACTGGAGAAGCTGAAGGTCCGTTTGCGGGAGAAGTTTCCGACTTTATCTGGAGCTGAGTCAATTTGGAGAGCTGGGCAAAGTACAGGGGTAAAAAAAACCAACAGGAAGGCTCTGGAAGCTCACTGGGTCACCTAGCAGGCCATTCCTGCCTGGCAACACAGAGATCCAACTGGAGAGGAGCAGGGGTTAAAACTACACAGGGAGAAGGAAATCTCCGGCTGAACTTTGTAACAATGTGAACCGGGTGAGAAGCCTCCTGGCCAGAACTCTGAGGAAGGTGCGCAGACTCCACGGGTGGGGGAAGAAACAAGCCCTTTCATTTAGCAGCAGGGAGGCGGGTAGCCTGGGGCAGGTTTTCAAGCCCATGTTTCTCTCTGCCTTGAAATGGACTGGGGGCTGTTGTGCAGGGCACAGTAGGAGTGAGACTGGCCCTTGGGTTTGCCTGGGAGCTGGATGAGGCCTGTGACTGTTGGCTTCCCCTACTTTCCTGACAACCTGCATGACTCAGCGGAGGCAGCCATAATGCTCCTAGCTACACCACTCCAGGGACCTGGGAATCTTGCCCACAGCCCCCACAGCAGCACTAGCAAGACCTGCCCAAGGAGAGTCTTAGCTCAGACATGCCTAGCCCCACCCCCACCTGATGGTCTTTCCCTACCCACCCTGGTAGCAGAAGACAAAAGGCATACAATCTTGGGAGTTCTAGCGCCCCGCCCACCGCCAGTTTCTTCCTATACTACCACAGTTGATGCTCTCTAGAAAGCGCCACCTCCTGGCAGGAAACCAACCAGCGCAAAAATAGAGCATTAAACCGCCAAAGCTAAGGACCTTCATGGAGTCTGTTGCACCTGTTCCCCCACCCATCCACCCACTGCCACCTCCACCAGAACAGGCTGAGAGACCCATAGATGGTTCACATCAGAGGACTCTGTGCAGATGACCCCCAGTACCAGCCTGGAACCAGGTAGACTTGATAAGTAGCTAGACACAGAAGTAAGACAACAATCACTGCAGTTCAGCTCACAGGAAGCCGCATCCACAGGAAAAGGGAGAGAGTACTACATCAAGGGAACACACCATGGGACAAAAGAATCTGAACAACAGCCTTCAGCCCTAGACCTTCCCTCTGACAGAGCCTACCCAAATAAGAAGGAACCAGAAAACCAACCCTGGTAATATGACCAAACAGGGCTCTTCAAGACCCCCCAGAAATCACACTAGTTCACCAGCAATGGATCCAAACCAAGAAGAAGACCCTGATTTACCTGGAAGAGAATTCAGGAGGTTAGTTATTAAGCTAATTAGGGAGGGACCAAGAAAGGCAAAGCCCAATGCAAGGAAATCCAAAAAATGACACAAGAAGTGAAGGGAGAAATGTTCAAAGAAATAGATAGCTTAAAAAACAATTAAAAATTCAGAAAACTTTGGACACACTTTTAGAAATGTGAAATGCTCTGGAAAGTCTCAGCAATATAATCGAAAAAGTAGAAGAAAGAAATTCAGAGCTTGAAGACAAGGTCTTCACATTAACCCAATCCAACAAAGAAAAAGAAAAAATAATAAGAAAATAAGAACAAAGCCACCAAGAAGTCTGAGATTATGTTAAATGACCAAATCTAGGAATAATCAGTGTACCTGAAGAAGAAGAGAATTCTAAAAGCTTGGAAAACATATTTCGGGGTATAATCGAGGAAAACTTCCCCAGCCTTTCTGGAGACCTAGATATCCAAATACGAGAACACCCAGGAAATTCATCATAAAAAAAATCTTCACCTAGCACGTTGTCATCAGCTTATCCAAAGTTAAGACAAAGGAAAGAATCTTAAGAACTGTGAGACAGAAGCACCAGGTAACCTATCAAGGAAAACTTACCAGGTTAACAGCAGATTTGTCAGCGACACCCTATAGGCTAGAAGGGATTGGGACCCTATCTTCAGCCTTGTCACACAAAGCAATTATCAGGCAAGAATTTTTTATCCAGCAAAACGAGCATCGTATATGAAAGAAAGACACAGTCTTTTTTAGACAAACAAATGCTGAGAGAATTTACCACTACCAAGCCACCACTACAAGAACTGCTAAAAGGAGCTCTAAATCTTGAAACAAACACTGGAAGCACATCAAAACAGAACTTCTGTAAAGCATAAATCACACAGAATCTATAAAACAAAAATACAAGTTAAAAAGCAAAAACAAAACAAAAAAAAAACAAAACAAACAAAAAAGTACACAGGCAACAAAAAGCACAATGAATGCAATGGTACCTCACATTGTAATATTAACACTGAATGTAAATGCCTAAATGTTCCATTTAAAAGATACAGAACTTTAGAATGGATAAGAACTCAATAACCAACCATCTGCTGCCTTCAGAACACTCACCTAACACATAAGGACTCACATAAACTTAAAGTAAAAGGATGAAAAAGGCATTTCATGCAAATGGACACCAAAAGTGAGCAGCGGTAGCTATTCTTATACCAGAAAAACAAACTTTAAAGCAACAGCAGGAAAGATAGACAAAGATGGACAGCATAGAATGGTAAAAGGCCTTGTCCAACAGGAAAATATCACAATCCTAAATATATGCACCTAACACTGGAGCTCTGAAACTAATAAAACAATTATAATGGACCTAAGAAATGAGATAGAAGCAACACAGCGATAGTAGGGGATGTCAGTACTCCACTGACAGCACTAGACAGGTCATCAAGACAGAAAGTTAACAAAGAAACAATGGGTTTAAACTGTACCTCGGAACAAATGGACTTAACTGATATACACAGAAAATTTCATCCAACAACCACAGAACGCACATTCTGTGAAACAGTGTGTGGAACTTTCTCCAGTTTTGACCATATGATAGGCCATTAAACGAGCCTCAATACATTTAAGAAAAGTGAAATTATATCAAACACTCTGTCAGCCCACAGTGGAATACAACTGGAAATCAACTCCAAAAGGAACCTTCAAAACCATACAAATACATGAAAATTAAATAACCTGCTCCTGAATGAGCATCGGGTCAAAAACAAAATCAGGATGGAAATTAAAAAATTCTTCCAACTGAATGGCAATAATGACACAACTTATCAAAACCTCTGGGATACAGCAAAGGTAATGCTAAGAAGAAAGCTCTTAGCCCTAAACACCTACATCAAAAAGTCTGAAAGAGCACAAACAGACAATCCAAGGTCACATCTCAAGGAACTAGAGAAACAAGAACAAACCAAACCCAAACCCAGCAGAAGAAAGGAAATAACCAAGATCAGAGCAGAACTAAATGAAATTGAAACAAAAAATATACAAAAGATAAACAAAATAAAAAGCTGGTTCTTTGAAAAGATAAATAAAATTGACAGACTATTAGCAAGAGTAACCAAGAAAAGAAGAGAGAAAATCCAAATAACCTCACTAAGAAATGAAACAGGAGATATTAGAACTGACACCACTGCAATAGAAAAGATAAGTCAGGGCTACTATGAACACCTTTTGGCACATAAACTAGAAAACCTAGAAGAGATGGATAAATTACTGGAAAAATACAAGCCTCCTAGCTTGAATCAGGAAGAGTTAGATACTCTGAACAAATCAATAACAAGCAACAATTTTGAAATAGTAAGCGAGACTCCATCTCAAAAAAAAATAAAAAAGAAAGAAAGAAATAGTAATTTAAAAATTACTAACAAAAAAATGTCCAGAACCAGACACATTCACAGCAGAATTCTACCAGACATCCAAAGAAGAATTGGTACCAATCCTTTTGACACTATTCCACAAGATAGCAAAAGAAGGAACCCTCCCTAATTCATGCTATGAAGCCAGCATCACCCTAATACCAAAACCAGGAAAGGACATAACCAGAAAAGAAAACTACAGAGCAATACCCTTGATGAATATAGCTGCTAAAATCCTTAACAAAATATTAGCTAACCAAATCCAACAACATTTCAAAAAGCAATCCATGATAAAGTGGGTTTCATAATAGGGGTGCAGGAATGGTTTAACATACACGAGTCAATAAATATGATATACCACATAAACAGAATTTAAAACAAAAATCACTATGATCATCTCAATAGACACAGAAAAAGCCTTCAATAAAATCCAGCATCCCTTTATGATTAAAACTCTCAGCAAAGTCAGCATACAAGGGACATACCTTAATGCAATAAAAGCCATCTATGACAAACCCACAGCCAATATAATATGGAAAGGGGAAAAGTTGAAAGTATTCCCTCTGAGAAATGGAACAAGACAAGGATGATCACTCTCACCACTACTCTTCAACATAGTACTGGAAGTTCTAGCCACAGCAGTCAGGCAAGAGAAAGAAATAAAGTTCACCCAAATCAGTAAAGAGGAAGTCACACTGTCACTGTTTGCTGACCATATGATCGTTTACCTTGAAAACCCTAAGGACTCCTCCAGAAAGCTCCTAGAACTGATGAAACAATTCAGCAAAGTTTCTGGATACAAGATTAGTGTACACACATCAGTAGCTGTTCTGTACACTAACAGCGACCAAGTGCAGATTCAAATCAAGAACTCAACCCCTTTCACAATAGATGCAAAAACTAAACAAACAAAAAACTTAGGAATGTCCTTACCCAGGTGCCAAAAGACCTCTACAAGGAAAATTCCAAAACACAGCTTAAAGAAATCATAGACAACACGAACAAATGGAAACACATTCCCATGCTCATGGATGGGTAGAATCAATATTGTGAAAATGGCCATACTGCCAAAAGCTATCTACAAATGCACTTCAATCCCCATCAAAATACCACCATCATTCTTCATGGAATTAAAAAAAAAAAAAACAAAAAAAAAACAGTTCTACAATCATATGGAGCCAAAAAAATCCACATAGCCAGAGTTAGACTAAGCAAAAAGAGCAAATCTGGAGGCATGCACTACCTGATTTCAAACTATACTGTAAAGCCATAGTCACCAAAACAATATGGTACTGGTTCAAAAATAGGCATATAGACTAATAGAACAGAATAGAGAAACCAGCAGTAAACCCATAAACTTACTGCCAACTGATCTTCAACAAAGCAAACAAAAACATAAAGTGGAGAAAGGACACCACTTTCAGCAAATGTTGCTGGGATAATTGGCTAGCCACATGTGGGAGAATGAAACTGGATCCTCATCTATCACCTATAGAAAAAATCAACTCAAGATGAATTAAGGACTTAAACCTAAGAATCTAAACTATAAAAATTCTAGAAGATAATATTGGAGAAACCCTTCTAGATGTTGGGTTAGGCAAAGAACCCAAAAGCAAATGCAATAAAAACAAAGATAAATAGCTGGGCCCCAATTAATCTAAAATTCTTTTGCATGGCAAAAGGAACAGTTGGCAGAGTAAACAGACAACCCACAGAGTGGGAGAAAATCTTCACAATCTATACATCTGACAAAGAACTAATATCCAGAATCTACAATGAACTCAAACAAATCAGTAAGTATAAAACAATCCCATCAAAAAGTGGAGTAAGGACATGAATAAACAATTCTCAAAAGAAGATATACAAATGGCCAACAAACATGTGAAAAAATGCTCAACATCACTAAAGATCAGACAAATGCAAATCGAAACCACAATGTGATACCACCTCACTCCTGCAAGAATGGCCATAAACAAAAAATCAAAAAACACTAGATGTTGGCATGGATGTGGTGAACAGGGAACACTCCTACACTGCTGGTGGGAATGTAAACTAGTACAGCCGCTGTGGAAAACAGTGTGGAGATTCCTTAAAGAACTAAAAGTAGAACTACCATTTAATCCAGCAGTCCCACTACTGGGTATCTCTTCAGAGGAAAATAAGTCATTATTCAAAAAAGATACTTGTACACGCATGTTTATAGCAGCACAATTCACAATTGCAAAATCATGGAACCAACCCAAATGCCCATCAATCAATGAATGATTAAAGAAACTGTGGTATATATATACTGTGAAATACTATGCAGCCACAAAAAGGAATAAATTAACAACGTTTGCAGTGACCTGGATGAGTTTGGAGACTATTATTGTAAGTGAAGTAACTCAGGAATGGAAAAACAAACATTGTATGTTCTCACTGATATGTGGGAACTAAGTTATGAGGATACAAAGGCATAAGAATGACACAATGGACTTTTGGGACTTGAGGGGAAAAGTGGGAGGGGGAGATGGATAAAAGACTACAAATATGGTGCAGTGTATACCCTGCAGGTGGTGGGTGCACGAAATTCACACAAATCACCACTAAAGTTCTTACTCATGTAACCAAATACCTACTGTATCCCAATAACTTATGGAAAAATAAAAGGAATAATGATAAATAAAGAGAATTGTAAAGCTAGTAAATACCAAATTTGCAACCAAAGCTGTAAATTTTATCTCAGTTCATAAACAAATTTCTTCAAAAAAAAAAAAAAAAAAAAAGGAAAGAAAGAAAAAGAAAAAGTTGCCCTTAGGCACAAATGGAAATAGTGAGTGTAGAAAAATTCTCAATGTTTTTCTGAAGAAGTGTGAAAATGGCAACAGGCATATAGAGTGAAAAAAATGAAAGCAACAGTAATTGTAGATTGGTAGAATAAATCAGGAGATGAACAAACTATTTTCTTAAAGATTCGTTTAGTAAATATTTTAGGCTTTGTGGTTCAAGAAGCAAAATTGAGGATATGATGTAAGCATTTATAATACATTAAAATGCAGTCACTTAAAGATAAAGAAACTATGTTTGGCTTGCTGGCCATATTAAAACACATGGTGAACCCTATTTTGGCTTATAGACTATAGTTCCTGATGTCTGGAAATTAATACAAGGGGGTGTGCATCTGAAATCATTGTGCATCTATTCCTCTCATTGAGGTTCTGATCCCTAATTTTAAGCAACACAATGAGAGGACTGTATTTACCAGATGGTTTAATTGTTAAATTGAAGTTTTGTATTAATTCGTTTTCACACTGTTATAAAGAACTGCCTGAGACTGTGTAATTTATAAAGGAAAGGTATTTAATTGACTCACAATTCTGCATGGCTGGGGAGGCCTCAGGGAACTTACAATTATGGTGGAAGGTGAAGGAGAAGAAAGTACTTTCTTCACAAGCAGGCAGGAGAGAGAGAGTGTGTGTGCACAGGGGAAAGTGCTACTTTAAAAACATCAGATCTCATGAGAACTCACTCACTATTACAAGAACAGCACAGGGGAAATGGCTCCCATGATATAATCACCTCCCATCAGCTTCCTCTCTCAACAGGTGGGGATTGCAATTCTAGATGAGATTTGAGTGGGGACACAGAGCCAAACCATATAACATCTCTGATTTCTGTTTTAATCTACTGGTCTTGGTTTACCTTGATTTCCTCTAGGGAAAAGGGGAATGTGTCTGCTAGATCTATGTTTCTGTCACATGGTAAATTCTTGAAAAAGATTAGCTATTTTTATTATTATTAGTCACTATACTAATAAGTGTCCTTCTATGGGAACTGCTGTGAGAGATCTCTTTCATTCACTGACTTTAAATTTGTACGCATCTAATTAATGATTCTCTCTTGCTTAAAATATTCAAAGTATCTTCTATTTCTTCATTGAACTCTCAACAAATCAAGCGTATAGGAAAAGATTAAAGAACTGTTTTATTTTTAAAATATCTGTAAGATATTGGGGCATGAGTAGACACCACGGACAACCATATATCATAACAAAGTGAAACATACCAATGACAATACATCCCTCTTTCATTGCAACACAAATGAGGGATTGAGGCATACAAGACTGATTCACCATTCAAAAATTCAATAAATGCAATCCTCCGTATCAACATGTTGAAGAAAAAAAGTATATGATTATGAGTTGATATCAAAAATGCATTTGATAAAACTCAACACTCATTTATGATAATGAATCTCAGAAAACCTAGGATAAAAGGGAAATTTTCTCACCTCAATAAAGTACATTTACAGAAAACCTACAATTAACATCATACTTAACATACTACGCTGAACACTTTTCTCCTAAGATTTAGAAGGCAAAGACGTTTTCCCATGCTATTAAACAACATACTGAAAGTCCTACTTTGTGCAATATGACATTAAAATAAATTCTATTTATAAACTATAGAAAGGAAAGAAAGAAAACTGTCTTTCATTACAAATGATATAACTATCTATGTAGGTAACCTCAAAGAATCCACCAAAAACTCCTATCACTAGTAAGTAGTATAGCACATTGCAAGATACAATTTAAATGTACAAAGTCAATTGCTTTCCTAAATACCAATAATAAACAATTCAATTGGCAATTAAATAAAATATATACCTATATATTTATATTTGGTGTTAATTCTTGCCAATTTGATCTGTAGATTCCATGCAAACTCAGTCAAAACCCAGAAAACTATTTTCTAGATAAAATAGTTTTCTAAAATTCATATGGAAAAGCAAAGACTCTAGAATACCCCACATAGTACTGAAAAATAATAACAAACTTGGAGGACTCATACTACCCAATCTTAAAATTTACAGGGTACAGTCTCCCTCCTGGCTGCTTTCACGGGCTGGCATTGAGTGTCTGTGGCTTTTCCAGGTGCATGGTGCCAGCTGTCGGTGGATCTACCATTGTGGGGTCTGGAGGACAGTGGCCCTCTTCTCACAGCTCCACTAGGCAGTGCCCCAGTAGGGACTCAGTGTGGGGACTCCCACCCCACATTTCCCTTCCGCAGTGCCCTAGCAGAGGCTCTCCCTGAGGGGCCCACCCCTGCAGCAAACTTGCCTGGGCATCCAGGCATTTCCATACATCTTCTGAAATCTCGATGGAGGTTCCCAAACCTCAATTCTTGACTTCTGTGCACCTACCCACAGGCTCAACACCACGTGCAAATTGCAAAGGCTTAGGGCTTTTTTCCCAAGCTCTACATTGGCCCTTTGCAGCCACGTCTGAAGCAGCTAGGACACAAGGTACCAAGTCCCTAGGCTGCACACAGCATGCAGACCCTGGGCCTGGCCCACAAAACCGCTTTTTCCTCCTCGACCTCTGGGCCTATGATGGGAGGGGCTGCCATGAAGGTCTCTGACATAGCCTGGAGACATTTTCCCCATGGTCTTGGGGATTAACATTAGGCTCCTTGCTCCTTATGCAAATTTCTGCAGCTGGCTTGAATTTCTCCACCATAAAAAATGGGGTTTTCTTTTCTACTGCATCGTCAGGCTGCAAATTTTCTGAACTTTTACGCTGTTTCCCTTTCCAAACAAAATGCTTTTAACAGCACCCAAGTCACTTTTTGAATGCTTTGCTGCTTAGAAATTTCTTCTGCCAGATACCTTAAATGATCTCAATCTCAGTGTTCCACAGATCTCTAGGGCAGGGGCAAAGTGCTACTAGTCTCTTTGCTAAAACGTAACAAGAATCACCTTGGCTCCAGTTCCCTACAAGTTCTTCATCTCCATCTTAGACCACCTCAGCCTGGACCTTATTGTTCATATCACTATCAGCATTTTATCAAAGCCATTCAACAAGTGTCTAGGAGGTTCCAAACTTTCCCACACTTTCCTGTCTTCTTCTGAGCCTTC
Source organism: Piliocolobus tephrosceles (assembly GCF_002776525.5). Classification (NCBI taxonomy): domain Eukaryota; kingdom Metazoa; phylum Chordata; class Mammalia; order Primates; family Cercopithecidae; genus Piliocolobus; species Piliocolobus tephrosceles. The sequence goes on from NC_045452.1 coordinate 51,394,468, forward strand.
CAAACTGTTCCAGCCTCTGCCTGCTATGCAGTTCCAAAGTCACTTACATATTTTGGGTATCTTTTCAGCAACACCCCACTCTACTGATAGAATTCAAGTTGCGATTTGGGTGGGGACACAGTCAAACCGTATCAGTCATCAAAATCAGAAAAACTCTAAGAAATTGTCACGGCCCACAGTAGCCTAAGGAGACATGATGGAAAAATGTAATTATATTCTTCATGGGATCCTGGGACAGAAATCTAAAGCTAAGGAAACCTGAATAAAGTGTAGACTACTGTTAAAATATTATACTTGTATTTGTTTATTAATTGTAAAAAAGAAAAGTTACCATACTAATATACAATGTTGACAACAATAAAAACTGGGTGTGGTGTACATGAAAACTCTGTCACCCTCACAGGTTTTCTGTAAGCCTAAAACTATACTAATTTCTTACAAAGTTTAGTATGCATATATATTTTTCATATATATATACTCATATACACATAGATATTCTTTATCCATTTATCTGTTGATGGACACTTAGGCTGATTCCATATCTTCACTATTGTGAATATTACTGCAATGAACATGGGAGTAAAGATATCTCTTTAATATACTGATTTCCCCTCTTTGGATATATAGCCAGTAATGGGATTGATGGATCACATCATAGTTCTTTTTTCTTTCTTTTTTTGAGACAGAGTCTCACTCTGTCGCCCAGGCCGGAGTGCATTGGCACAATCTTGGCTCACTGCAACCTTCACCTTCCAGGTTCAAGCAATTCTCCTGCCTCAGCTTTCCAAGTAGCTGGGATTACAGGCATGCACTACCATGCCAAGCTAATTTTTGTATTTTTAGTAGAGATAGTGTTTCACCATGTTGACTAGGCTGGTCTCGAACTCCTAACCTCAAGTGATCTGCCGGCCTTCAACTCCCAAAGTTCTGGGATTACAGGCTTGTTGTGTTTTGTTTTTGAGGAATTTCTATACTGTCTTCCATATGGCTGTACTACTTTACATTCCCATAACAGTGTATAAACGTCCGCCTTTCTTTGCATCCTAGCTAACACCTTTTATTTACTTTTTTTTCATAATAGCCATTCTAACTGGGATGAGTTGATATCTCATTGTGGTTTTAATTTGCATTTCCCTGATGAATAGTAATAGTGAGCACTGTTTTTGTACTCTTGCTGGCCACTATTTAGCCATAAAAAAATGAAGTCTTTCATTTGCAGCAACATGAACAGAACTGGAGGTCATTATGTTAAGCAAAATAACCCAGGCACAGAAAGACAAACATTCCATGTTCTCACTCATATGGGGGAGCAAAGAAAGTGGATTTCCTTGAGGTAGAGAGTAGAATGGTGGTTATCAAAATGTGAGAGGGGTAGGGAGGATGAAAAATAATTAGTTAATGGTAAGTAATACAGTTGGACAGAAACAATAAGTTCTAATTTATTGTTAATATTTTATTGAATATTTCAAAATAACTAGAAAATAACTACAGTGTTCCTAATACAAGGACAAAATAGATTACCCAGTAATCCTGATTTGATCACTTCACATTACATACATGTATCAAACTATCCCATGTAGCCCCCAAATATACACAACTATGATATATATCAATAAAAAGAATAAAACCAACAGTAATACTAAAAAGTTCAGTAAATACACTTTTGGACATTTTTGCGTTTTTTTTTTTTTTTGTAATTATATTTGCCAAGTTTTTGTGGAGTTCAGAACATTCATATTTTCTGATCTTAACAATAAACATCACATACGGTTATCTTCAGGATTTTCAACTTCATGTTATATCCACATATGTAACTTGTGTATATTGAGATAAACATCCGTATAAAATTTAGCATGTATATTTCAGTTAAGGCTCTAAGGAAAACATATACACTAAATATTATACTATTGAAGATATTTGCTTGTCTGTGTGTTATCTCTTTGTGTATTTTTTCCTAAGTAGCCAAGATAATTAAATTCTATCTTGTGTTAAAACTGGTCAATATACCTCTGACTCAAATCAACAAACTTGAAAGCCCAAACTTCTTCTGTTATTCTACAAAATGATATTTTACACAACGAAGACAATCGTTTAAACAATATAAAACTTGCCAACATAAAAAAGATAAGGAATAATTCTTGTATGTTTCCTCAATGCCAATTGCAAAAGGTGCCAAAGGAAAATAAACCTGCTGTGGAATTACTCTACAGCTGCAACACATTTTCAGGAAGTATTGTTGTCACAGACCGCCAGTGACCAGAATGAGAAGAAACATAGTGAGGAGAAAATTCTGGCATAAAATATGTTGAGTTAGACACTCATTTGCCCACTTGGCACATGTTCCATTTGCTACTCTCTTTCACAACACTTTTCTATTTCATTTCTCGAACTGCTGTGTAAGATTTTTGGTTTCCGATAATTTTACTGGATATTTCCCCAATTGTCATGTCAGGATAATTAATTTAAAAGCACATACTGTGCATTTAGAAATTTAAATCTTATAAAGTATTCTGTCATTTTTATGTCACTAGATAATAAAAGACTTCCTACCTTCTGAATTCATTTATATCAAGAGAATCACAAAGAAACCTAGGCAGGCACTTCAGCTTACATACAGAGATCTGGAAACATGTTTTTCTAGAAATCCTTGTCTTTCATTCTCTTTAATTAGTTAGTTGCTGCAATGTGGCTTTATTTCTTAGAAACAATGGTGGGTATAAATATGCAAAGGAAAGTTCAATCATTCATTACATATTCCTTCTAGAACAATATTAGGTGGATGACAGGTGAAATGGTGAAGAGAATGACAAAAATTTTACTCCAGATCAAGTCTGAGGTTTTATACATGTGTTGCTCCGAGTTCCCTATTCTGAGCTGTCTTCCCAAGAAAAAATACTATAAAAAAGTTTCTCTTTTCTCTACCCACCTCAGTGTTTCTAGTGTGCCCTATCCAAAAGGAAAGTAAAGAAATAAATCACCCACAGTTTTGTTGTTGTTGTTGTTTTTCTTAAAGATGGAGTCTTGCCTTGTTGCCTAGGCTGGAATGCAGTGGTGTGGTCTTGGCTCACCGCAATCTCCACCTTCCAGGTTCAAGTGATCCTCCCGCCTCAGCCTCCTGAGTAGGTGGGAATACAGGTGCACGCCACCATGCCTGGCTAATTTTTATATTTTTAGTAGAGACAGGGTTTTGCCATGTTGACCAGGATGATCGTGAACTCTTGACCTCAGGTGATCCACCCAGCTCAGCCTCCCAAAGTGCTAGGATTACAAGCATGAGCCACTGCGCCCAACCACAACCACAGTTTTAATGGGAGTTAACCGATTCAAATATTTTGTGTTACTGTTGGTATTTTAGACTCATTCAGCATTCATATATAGTGTTTTTTTTTTTTTTTTTACTGAGTGTTATAACATTATTTTTAATATTCTCTAGAATATTAAATATTTTTCAATACATAATGCTTTGGATTGAACATAATGTTTTGTCTTGTATTTGTAGCCAGCAAATATTGTAAAATGTGAATATATCTTATTGAGATACAGGTTGAACATCCTAGATTTGAAAATTTGTAATTCTGAACGCTCAACTTAAAACTTTTGAATATTGACATGATGCGCAAACAAAATGCTGAGCAAAATACTTAAAGTATTTCAGATTTTGAATTTTCAGATTTGGGATTCTCAAACAGAATAATGCAAATATTTCAAAATCCAAAAAACCCTAAAATCCAAAACACTCTGTTCCTTAGCATTTCAGATTAAGGATACTTATCCTGTATTAATTTTCAACCCATTTGGCTAATTTCAGATCAATTCGCTAATTATTCACAATTTAAAACAATGCCAATATTTGTACACAAAACTTACCTATACAGTGCCTAAGATGAAGAATAAGCCTAACTGGGTTGGAAATCAGACACTGTCTTTCAATAGCTGTGCTAACTTGAGCAAGTTATCTCTCTGAGTCCAGTTTCTTTACTTATCCATATGATAGGATAATAGTGGTACCACCCATTTGATTGTTGTGAAGATCAACTTAATTTTTATATATCTTTGGTATGTTAATTAGGACCATTCCTGGTGGATAGTACATTCTCAGTGTTTATGTGTGTGTGTGTTTGTGTGTGTATGCATGTGTGTAAAAATTGCTTAGAATTTTAGTTTATACATATATTTACATATATAAACAATGGTTGTCGAATAATAAGTCCTTATTTGACTGAAAAATAGAAATATAAAGCAACTGCTAATAATGGACCCATAAGCTAGGCACGGTGGCCTATGCCTGTAATCCCAGCTCTTTGGGAGGATGAGGTGGGTGGGTCACCTGAGGTCAGGAGTTCGAGACCAGCCTGGCCAACATAGTGAAACACAGTCTCTACTAAAGCTACAAAAAATCATCTGGGCATGGTGGTGCGCACCTGTAATCCCAACTGCTAGTGAGGCTGAGGCAGGAGAATTACTTGAACCGAGGAGGCAGAGGTTGCAGTGAGCTGAGATCACACCATTGCACTCCAACCTGGGAAACAAGAGCGAAACTCCATCTCAAATAATAATAATAATAATAATAATAATGATAATGATAATAATAATAATAACGTACCCATAAAAAGAGCACTGCTGAAATTCCTATGAAGAAAAATGCATAAACCAAGGCAGCGGTCATCAAAGCACCATGAAGTGCATCAGGAAAGAGATTTATGTTTTCTTTTCTGAAATTGGACACCACTTAAGAACCATAAAATCACACGAAGTTGTATTCAGTGCTTATTCTTCACTACAATGAATGAAAAGTAGAAAAGAAAATTGAAAAGAGAATGCAGAATAGCACTTAAATGGTTTTGATGACTTCGGCTGATTTTGTAGTGGGTGGCTGAAAATTACAGCAGGATCATTAAATGGGTTTAGAGTCATCTCTCTGACTTACCTGAGTAATTTTTGACCCAGTAAAGCTGTTTTTTTGGTAGACTTAAAAACTCCACTGAGATTCTTTAGTCACCCACTCACCCACTTCCAAATGAATCAGAAAAACAGAAATCATCAAAACCAGTAGAGTAAATGCTGCTCTAAGTTTCGTTTTCCAGTTCTCATTCACTGAGATGAGAGTAAGCATTGAGTAAGACTTCATATTAAAATGTCCATACTATCCAAAACAGGGTATAGATTCAATAACATCCCTATGAAAACCCCAATGGCAAGTTTTTACAAAAATTGAAAACAACTATAAAATTCATATGGAATCGCAAATGACCCTGAGTAACCAAAGCAATCTTGTGAAACAAGAACAAAGCTGAAGGCATAACATTACCAGGTTTCAAAATATATTCCAAAGCTACAGTAATTAAAACAGCGTGATAGTGGCATCAAGCAGACAGACACACCAGTGAAATAGAATAGAGAGCACAGAAATAAATCCACACATATATTGTTATGTACTGTCACATATACTTGAATTTTGACAAGTGGGACAAAAATACAAAATGGGAAAGGGATAATCTCTTCAATACATGGTATTGGAAAAACTGAATAACCACAGACAAGCAGTGAAGTTGGATCCTTATCTTACACTATACAAAAAAAATCCACCTTACACGGATTAAATTTTGTAATGTAAGACCTGAAACTGTAAAACTCCTGGAAAAAAATATAGAAAAAATGCTTTATGATATTGGTGTTGGCAATGATTTCTTGAATGTGATAGCAAAAGCACAGGCAACCAAAACAAATGTAGACAAGCAGAACTACATTAAACGAAAAAGCTTGTGCGCAGCAAAGGAATCAATCAATAGAGTAACAAGGCAACATATAAACTGGGGGAAAATGTATGTTTTTCCAAACCATGTATCTGTTAGATGCTAATATATAAAATATACGGGCCAGGCACAGTGGCTCACTCCTGTAATCCCAGCACTTTGGGAGGCCGAGGTGGGTGGATCACGATGTCAGATCGAGACCATCCTGGCTAACATAGTGAAACCCCTTCTCTACTAAAACTACAAAAATAAATTAGCCAGGCACGGTGGTGGGTGCCTGTAGTTCCAGCTACTCGGGAGGCTGAGGCAGGAGAATGGTGTGAATCCAGGAGGCAGAATTTGCAGTGAGCCGAGATTGCACCACTGTGCTCCAGCCTGGGTGACGAGTGAGACTCCATCTCAAAAATAAATAAATAAAATAAAATAAATAAATAAATAAATAAATAACAAAAGGCATGAACTACAATACAATAATTAAAAAAAAAAAAACAACAGATTAAGCCACAGGCAAAGGACTTGAATAGACATTTAACCAAAAAAAAAAAAAAAAAAAAAACAAATAGCCAACAGGTATATGAAAAATATGATAATCATCATCACTAATCAGCAGGGCAATGAAAATCAAAACCACAATGTTTTCACCTCAAACCTGTTAAGATGGCTGTTATTTTTAACAAATGCATTGATAAGGATATAGAGAAGTTGAAACTTTTCTGTACTGTTGGTGGGAATATAAAATGGTGCAACTGCTACAGAAAACAGTAAGAAGGTCTCTCAAAAAATTAAAAATAGAACTACCATGTGATCCAGCATTCCCAGTGTGGGGTAGATACAAGAATTAAAATCAGGATATCGAATGAGTATCTTCACTCCCGTGTTCACTGTAGCATTATTGAGAAGAGCCAAGATATAAAAACAACCTAAATCTCCATCAATAGATAAATTGATAAAGAAAATGTGTCTGCACATGCAATGGAATATTATACAGACTTACAAAAGAAATAAATCCTGTTATAGGTGGCAAAATGGATTAAACTGAAGGACAATATGCTAAGTGAAATAAGCCAGGCACAGAAGGACAAATGCTGCATGACTCCATTTATACGAAATATCTAAAATCGTCAAACTCAGAAACAGTAGAATAGTGGTTATGAAGGACTGCAGAGAAAGGAAATGAGAGGTTGCTACTCAAATGTGTACAAACTTTCAATTATGCAAGATAAATAAGACCTAGAGATCTACTGCATAATATCGTGCCTATAGTTAATAATACTGTACTATGCATTTGGACAGTATGTCTTAACACAATATAAACAAACAAAAATATTTTCTTTGGCACATTCACATTTTATTATTTGATTTTAATTGAAATATCTTAATTTCAAATATTTTATTAAGCGCTTTGTGTCAAAAATTTTCTTAATAGAGACAGAAAGATGCTATGTAACATCCATTGATTAATCCTAATAGGCAAATTAGTGACTTTTAAAAATGATTTACACTATTTAAGCAGTAAAAATACTGGCTAAAATTTTTACAATTTTGCATACTTTTTCTTCTTTTTAATTCAATAAGTATTTAAAATTAACATCTGCATGTAAAAACAAAACACAATTATTCTTTGTTTTTGTTTTTTTTTTTTTTTTTTTTTTTTTTTTTTTTTTTTGAGACGGAGTCTTGCTCTGCCGCCCAGGTTGGAGTGCAGTGGCCGGATCTCAGCTTACTGCAAGCTCCGCCTCCCGGGTTCACGCCATTCTCCTGCCTCAGCCTCCCAAGTAGCTGGGACTACAGGCGCCCGCCTCGTCGCCCGGCTAGTTTTTTTGTATTTTTTAGTAGAGACGGGGTTTCACCGTATTAGCCAGGATGGTCTCGATCTCCTGACTTCGTGATCCACCCGTCTCGGCCTCCCAAAGTGCTGGGATTACAGGCTTGAGCCACCGCGCCCGGCCAACACAATTATTCTTAAAAACAATCATCTAACAGGCAAATCTCCATTTTTAGTTAAATTGAGTTTTCTTCTTTAATAACAATAAAAAGAGTGCACTGTGGTTGAAAAGTATACAATTCTTTAGCCATACAGTGAAACCTTAGTAAATGTTCAGGTTTCTTTCCAACAAATCAACAAATACAAGTATAAAGGCATTCAAGAAATATAACTCATCATGTACATTGACTTCAGTCACTTCATTTTTATTAAGCAAAGTTCATTCAAGAAATATAACTCATCACATACATTGAGTTAAATCACTTCATTTTTATTAAGTAAAGTTAACTTAGCTAACTAGTCTTTTACATACTGTGAATACTTAATATTAATTATTCAAAGATATTTCATTTAAATCACTGTTAACAAATTGAGATTAAGTCAGACTATCCATTTTAAAAACAGTAAGTGCTGTAATAAAATATTAATCTGAGTTGGAGACTCTGAGGACAAAGAACATTAGAATATACACAAGTGATTTAAAAGTAACAAGCATGTATTTCTTCCTGAGCACATCTATACTTTGAAGCTTCTACTCAGTATTGTGTGGGCCTGAAACATACTTTCCACTTATACATGGAATAAGAGACCTGACACAACCATTATACACATTTTAGCCTGGAAGTGTGCTGTTTTCATGTTTTCCATTTCCTCTGACCTTTTCCCTTCCATCAGAACTATAAATGGTGAACAGTATGCTTATTTGTATTTGTTTTACTGTTTGAGGCTTTTTGATTTTCAAGGAAACTCATTTTGTGAATAACTTTTTAAGGCAAAATTAAGGAATATGTTTTGATAAGAAAGGAAGTTATAATTATAGGAAATAAATGAGTTTAAGGGAATTCAGGGATTTCAAAATCAAGAAGAGAAGAAAGTAGGAGAACATAAAAATAATAAATAAATCAGCAAATAAAAATTCGCAGATATTTCTTTGAGAGTGTTTACATATTTCAGTGAAAGTAGGTAAAATATAAATACAGTATTTAGAAAAATCTAATATATTTATGCAAGTAAATAAAGAGCAATTTATTTTTAAACATTTCAAGATAAGGAAAGCACAATATACAGAATTTCAAGAAATTTGGAGACATTTTCAAGCAGTTATTTAGAGACAATAACTGCAATTGTTTAGAGACAATAACAATGAAAGTTATTTAGAGACATTTTCAATGAAATAGCAAGACATTATGTTAATACCTATTTGGAAAGCATATTTTCAAAACATTATTAAAATAGTATTACCAGAATTTTGCTCTAAATGACAACATTAAATGAGAAAATTAAAAGTAATTTACATTAAATTAGCTCTATAATATTCATACAATGAAAATTATAATTTATGTATAATTTAAAATAATGAAATAACATTATACTATAGAGCTATATAAAAATGTAAGGTTTTCTGATATGTAGCATTCAACTCATTGGGGTGTGGGGAGGTGAGGGGAAGCAAATTTCAGAACAATGTGTGCTAAGTGCAAACATTTGTGTAAAAACCTTCTATTACATGTATAGAGTTTCTCTGGAAGAATTTATAAGTGCATATAATACATATTCAAACCTACCAACACAGAGTTGTTTATATCGGTTGATTCCTTGATTGGCTGGAGGAGAAAGGTAAAATAAATTTGATTTTTACTTTGTATTCTCTTAGTAAAAAAGTCTTTTACTTTTCTTCTCAATGCACATATTACCATTTTTAAAAAATAGATTAAATTTTAATGATGTTGCTACCAACATACTTGTGTTTATTTTGCTGTCAAAATTGTGGATAAATTTTCAAAAACTTAGCTTATATTTTATAATTATAGCAAACTATGTATTATTAATAGTTTTACAGAATAAAAATCACAAAAATATATTAATTTATATAAATTATATCCTCTAATATTAGTTAGAAGAGCTGTCTGATCAAAACACATCAGTGTTTTGTGGTGAGACAAATATATTTGCAAATTTGTGGTGAGACAAATATATTTGCAAAGTACAGCATCCTCATTAAACTGTGTATTAGGCCATTCTTGCGTGCTGTAAAGAAACATCTGAGAATGGGTAGTTTATAGGAAAGGAGGTTGTATTGACTCACAGTTCTGCAGGTTGTACAGGCAGCATACTGGCATCTGCTTCTGGGACGCCCTCAGGAAGTTTCCAATCATAGTAAAAGCAGGAGCAAGAAAGAGAGTGAGCAGAGGAGGTGCCACACACTTTTAAAGGACCAGATCCCATGAGAACTCACTATCATGAAGTCAGCACCAAGTCGTGAGAGATATGCCTCCGTGATCTAAACATCTCCTACAAGACCTCACCCCAGCATTGGGGATTACAATTCAACATGATATTTGGGGGAGGATAAATATCCAAAGTGTATCATTCTGCTCTGGCCCTTCGCAAATCTCATGCCCTTTCGACATTTCAAAATGGTATCATGACTTCCCAACAGTCCCCTAAATTCTTAACTGATTCCAGCATTGACTCAAAAGTCTAAAGTCCTATCTGAGACAAGGCAAGTCCCTTCCATCTATGATCCTGCAAAATAAAAGACAGGTTATTTACTTCCAAGATACAATGGAGGTATAGGAATTGGGTAAGCATTCCTGTTCAAAAAGGGAGAAACTGACCAAAAGAAAGATGATACAGGTACCAAGCAAGTTCGAATTCCAGCAAGGCAGTCATTACAACTTAAAGCTCCAAAATGATCTCTTTTGATTTCGTGTCCGACATCCAAGGCATAACTGGTACAAGGAGTGGACTCCCAAGGCCTTGGGCAAAGTGATTTCTTAGTTATAGTTAAAAATGGATTATGGATATTTACAAAGCTAACTCACACCTCCTTGTCTGACTCACCCTTTCTTCTTTCCTCCCCTCCTTCCCTCCTTCCTTCCTTCCTTCCTTCCTTCCTTCCTTCCTTCCTTCCTTCC
>NC_045452.1:51405132-51422948 GCF_002776525.5 Piliocolobus tephrosceles
CCTTCCTTCCTTCCTTCCTTCCTTCCTTCCTTCCTTCCTTCCTTCCTCTCTTTCTTTCTTTCTTTCCCTCCCTCCCTCTTTCTTTCTTTGATTCTTTGTTAAAGATTCTTTTGTTAAATTTTGACTTTGATTCTTCTGTTAAATTCATTCCTAAGTGCTTTTTAAATTTTAGATGTTATTTTAAATGGAGTTCTTTTCTTAGTTTTTGAATTTTTCATTGAAAGTGTATAGAAATACAGCTGCTTTGGGGGTAGTCATCTCGTGTCTGGCAGTCTTACTGATTTCATTTCTTAGATTTAAGAGGTTTTTATGCAGATTCATTAGAATTTTCCATGTCCAGGGTTATGTCATCCTCTAATAGAGATAGCTGTATTTCTTCTTTTCCAATTTGATGACTTTTATTTCTTTTCCTTGCCAAATTGTCCAGGCCAGATCCTTTAGTACAATGTTGCACAGACGCTGTGAGAATATCCATCTGTCCCGAACTTAGGGGTAAATCATTCGGTCTTCACAATTAAGTATAATGTTGGCTTGGGGCTTTTGTAAATACCATTTATTTGGTTGAGCTAGTTTCCTTCTACAACTAGCTTCCTGAGTCTTTTTTTTTTTTTTTTTTTTACTTTTTTGTTTTAAATAGTTTGTGATTTTGTCAAATGCTTTTTCTGTATCTATCATGTATTTTTTTTGTTCTTTATTGTATCGAGATGGTATTTCACCTTTACTTATTTTTGAATGTTAAAACAAGCTTGTATTCCTGGGGCAGATCCTTGGTCATAGAAAATAATCAGTTCTTTTCTATATATTGCTGGATATAGTTTGCTAATATTTTGTTTAGAAATCTTGCTTTTATATTCATAAGGTATTTTAGTGTGTAGTTTATTTTCCTGTGATGGCTTTGTTTGGTTTTGGTAGTAAGGTAATTTTGGTCTCTCAGAATAAGTTGGGAGGTACTTGCTCTACCTTTTAATTTAATTTTATTTTTGAATAGTTTGTGATGGATTGATATTACCATTTCATAAACATTTGGTAGAACTCACCAATGAAGCCATTTGGGCTTGGACTACTCATTGTTAAAATTATTTTATTACAAATACAATTTCTTTACTTATTATTGGTTTATTTAGATTTTGTGTTTCTTCTTGAGTCATTTAAATTAGATTACGTCTTTGAGAAGTTAATTTCATCTAGGTTATATAATTTGTGGACCTATAGTATTTTTCAGTACCTGAAAATTTGTTAGTGCTGTTATTCCTCTTCATTCTGATTTTAGTAATTTGAGTCTTTGTTCTTTCTTTTCCTATTTCATCTATCTAAAGTTTTGTCATTATTTTTTGACCTTCTTAAAGAATTATGTATCTTTTATTTCACTGGTTTTCTCCATAACTTTTCTAATCTTTATTTTATTTATTTCCACTCTAATTTTTATTAGCTCCTTCTCCTTTTTTGGCTAGAATTTATTCTTCTTTTTCTAGTTTCTTAAGATAGTCATATTATTGATTAGGATTTTTAAAAATATGGATATTGGCAGCTGTATGTTTTACAATATAGTACTATTTTATCTTTATCTCCTAAGTTTTGGTATGCTTTGTTCTACTTTTTTAATCTCACAATATTTTCTCATTTTTATTTAACTTATTCTTCAATTCATTTGTTATGTAGGGAGTTTATTAATTTTCACATATTTGGGATTTTCCAAATTTTCTTCTGTAATTGATGTCAAATTTCATCCCATTCGGTCCAAAGAACATACATTTTATGATCTCAGCTATTTGCATTTATTGTGCCTTGTTTCATAAGCCAATGGATAGTCTAAGAATGTTCCAGGTATAGTTGTTCCATCGGTGTCCTTTAGTTCTAATTTGTTTTTAAGGTTGATCCTTGTAATCTTCTACTTAGTTATTCCATCTACAATTGAGAGTGAGGTACTGAAATCTCCAACTATTATTGTCAAATTGTTTATTTCTCTATCATTTCTGTGTATTTTTGCTTTTTTTTAAACTTATTTTTTTATTTGTTTTTATTGATACACAATAGAAGTACATTTAGAGTAAATGGTAGTCACTCTCCTTATCTCTTAAAGAGTAGATCTTATTTCTTCTAACAAACTAAGTATTTGAACCCACTAATCAACCTCTCTTTGTTACTCTTCACCCTCCATCTTTCCCTGCCTCTGGTAAACTGCCAATCTACTCTCTAGCTTCATGAGATCCACTTTTTTAGCTCCCATTTGTGAGGGCAAACATATGACATTGTCTCTCTGTGTCTGGCTGATTTCACTTAACGTAATGACCTCCATTTCTGTCCATGTTGCTGCAAATGGCGGGATTTTGTTCTTTTTTTAAGGCTAAACAATATTTTATTGAGTATACATATCACATTGACTTCATTCTTTCATCTTTTTATGGGCAATTAGGTTGATTCCATATCTTGACTATTGCACGTAGTACTGCAATAAACATGAGAGCACAGATACTTCTCTGATGTATTGATTTCCTTTCTTTCAGATACAAAGTCAGCAGTGAAATTGCTGGTTCTTGACCCTAACTTGGATTTAAATAATGTAAAAGAAATCTTATTTTTATCTTATAACGGGCACATCAAGTGCTGATGAAAATATCTTCATTTCAGGTGATATTAAATTCTACTCTAATACAAAAGATCAAGGAATGGTATCAATGAAAATGATGGAGTGAGGTCATCAGCAAATTACCTCCTCCATAAAGGCAATTTTAAAAACTGGCAAAAATAATCAGGATCAACATTTTTAGAACTTGAAAAATTAGCCAGATGCTTTGAGGAATCCACAAAGTGTTTATTCAAAACACAAACAAAAAAGGCAGAATTTTGGTAAGAACTGTAAGTGGCTGTACTAGTTTATAGTCCCACCAACAGTAAATGAGCATCCTTCTTTCTTTACATCCTCAGAAGCATCTCTTAGTTTTTCTTCTTGAAAAAAGTCGTTTTAACTAGGGTTAGAGAATATCTCATTGTTTTGATCTGCATTTTTCTATCGATCAGTCATGTTAAGCCTTTTTCATACACCTATTTGCTATTTGCATGTTTCCTGGTGAGAAATGTCTATTTAGTCTTTTGCCCAGTTCTTAATTAGATTTTTTTTCTATTGGATTGTTTGAGCATCTCATCTATTCTGGTTATTAATTCCTCATCAGATTGACAGTTTGCAAATACATTCTTCAACTCCATGGCCTGTATCTTCAGTTTGTTGATGGTCTTGTTTGCTAGACAGAAGCTTTTTAGCTTAATGTAATCCCCTTTATCTGCTTTTGCTTTTGCCTGTGATTTTGAGGTCTTAAAAATAATCTTTGCCCAGACCAATGTCCTGGAGTGCATCCCAAAAGTATACTTCTAGTTTCATAGTTTCACATCTTAGATTGAAGTCTTTAAGTCATTTTGATTTGATTTTTGTATATGGTAAGAAATAAGGGGTTAGTTTCATTCTTCTGCATATGGTTATCTGGTTTCCTAGCACCATTTATTATAGAGACTGTCCTTTTCCCATTGCGTGTTTCTAGCATCCTTGCCAAAAAATGAGTTGACTCATTTGTGTAAATGTTGTAAATGCGTGATTTACATCTGGGTTCTCTATGATGTTTCATTAGTCTATGTTTCTGTTTTATTTATTTATTTATTTATTTTTTGACAGAGTCTCGTCCTGTTGCCCAGGTTGGAATGCAATGGTGCGACCTCAGTTCACTGCAACCTCCACCTCCCAGATTCAAGAGATTCTCCTGCCTCAGCCTCCCTTGTAGCTGGGATTACAGGCTTGCACCACCATGCCTGGCTAACTTTTTTATCTTCAATAGAGACAGGGTTTCACCATGTTGGCCAGGTTGGTCTCAAACTCCTGACCTCGTGATCCACCCACCTCAGCCTCCCATAGTGCTGGGATTACAGGCATGAGCCACTGCACCCAGCCAGTGTTTCTGTTTTTATGCCAGTACCATGTTGATTTGGTTACTACAGCATTGTAGTAAATTTTGAAGTCATATAGGGTGATATCTCCAAGCTTTGTTCATTTTGCTCAGGATTGCTTTGGCTACTGGGTTTTTTTGTGGTTTATCAATTTCAGGATTTTTTTCTATTTATGTGAGAAATGTTATGAGTATTTTGATAGGGAGTTAAATGGACTTACAAATTGTTTTGGGTAATATTTTCATATGAATCATATTAATTTTTCTAATTAATGAGTATGGAATAGCTTTCCTTTTTTGTGTCCTCTTCAGTTTCTTTCATCGATGTTTTACAGATTTTCTTGTATACATCTTTTACTTCTTTGGTTAAATTGATTCCTAGGTGTCTCATATTCTCTGTAGCTATCGTAAATGGTAATTTTTAAAATTTCTTTTTCGGATCGTTCACTGTTGGCATATATAAATGCTACTGATTTTTGTGTGTTTGTTTTCCGTCTTGTAACTTCACTGCATTCAATTATTAGTTCTAAGAGTTTTTTCAGGGCATCTTCAGGGTTTTTTTTAAGTATAACATTATGTCATCTGCAAACAAGGATAATTCAACTTCTTCCCTTCCAATTTGGGATATTCTTTAATTCTTTTGCTTACTTGCTTTTGCTAAGACTTTCAGTACTATGTTGAATAAAAGTGGTGAAGTAGGCATCCTAGTCTTGCTCCAGATCCTAGAGGAAAGGCTTTCCATTTTTCTCCATTGAGTAAGATGCTAGCTGTTGTTTGCCATATATGGCTCTTATTATTCTGAAGTATGCTTGTTCTATACCCAGTTTGTGGAGGGATTTTATCCTAAAGAGATGTGGAATTTCATTGAATGGTTTTTTCAGCGTTTACTTAAATGATCATTTTTTTTTCTTACTAATGTAATTATTGATCTACATACGTTGAGCCATTCTTGCATCCCTGGAATGAATCCCAGTTGATTATGATGTAAGACCTTTTAATGTGTTGTTGAATTTGGTTTGCAAGTATTTTGCTGAAGATTTTTGCATCTATGTTTATCAGTGATACTGGTCTGTAGTTGTTCTCTTTTTGTGTGTCCTTGTCTGGTTTGGGTATCAAAATAATGTTGGCCTGGTAGAAGGAGGTGGGAGGTAATCACTCCATTTCAATTTTCAAAAAGAGTTTGAGAAGAATTGGTATAATCTCTTTTTAAAATATTTGGTAGAATTCAACAATAAAGCCATAAGGTCTTCCTTTGATGGGAACGTTTTTATTATAACTTCAATCATAACAAAGGTACTCATAATAATGTTATTCACTCTTGGTTTGTTGAGGTTTTCTATTTCTTCATGGTTCAAACTTGTAGGTCGCATGGGTTCAGAAATTTATCCATTCCTTCTAAGTTTTCCAATTTGTTGATTTGTTGATGTTTGTAATAGTCTCTAATGATTATTTGTATTTCTGTAGTCTCAGTTTTCATGACTCCTTTTTTGCTTTCTGATTTTATTTATGTGGGTCTTCTCTGTTTCTTATTCTGCCTAAAGTTTTGTTGAATTTGTTTGTCTTTTCAAAAAACTACTTTTTTTCATTGATCTTCTGTATTACTTTTAGTTTAATTTTTATTCATTTCTGCCAAGATTTTTATCATCTGTTTCATTTAGTCACTTTGGGTTTTGTTTGTTCTTGCTTTTCTGGTTCCTTAAGGTGCATTGTTAGGTTGTTTATTTTGTTTCTGATTTCTGTAGCTAGGCACATATACATTTATTATTGTTATAACTTCCTGATGAATTGAATCACTCATCATTTTATAATGTATTTGACTTCAGTAACAAATTTTGTCTCAAAATATATGTTTCTGTATTAGTATATCTAACTCTATTTTGGCTACTCATGGTATATCCCCTTCCTTCATTTTAATTTCAACGTATTGTGTCTTTGAATATAAAGTATCTCTTTTAGAGAGCATATAGTTAACCAAACTTTTATCCATTCCGCCAATCTCTAAGTTTTTAATTTTTGTAATGCTTTTATTAAATGTAGTTATTATAATATAATTTAAAATAACCAGGATAAATTCAATGGGATAAAATCAAAATTACTTGGAATAGCATATTGCTCTATTAAAATCAATATTTCATATATTGTTTTATTTCCTTTTCATATATTTTTTCTTGGGGTAGAATACACATAAAATAAAATTTGATATCTTAATTATTTTACATATATCGTTTAGTGGTGTCGATTACATTTGCAATGATATGCAACCATCATCATTATTTGCAAAACTTTTTATCATCCCAGGGAGAAATTCTCAACTCAGATAGAAACTCATTAAGCAAGTATGAGTGCTCTTATTAAACATTGATTTTCCATAGATGTATAGGTTTATTTCTGAACTCTCAATTTTATCCCATTGGCCTCTATGTTTATCCATGTGCCAGGACCATACTGATTTGATTACCTTGCTTTGTAGTAATTGGGTGAGTTCTTTCAATTTGTTCTGTTATTTTTCAACGTTTCCCTTTCATTTGCCTTCACCTCAGCCTATGGTAACCTCTCCTCTACTTTATGTCCCTATAATATATATTTTATATAGGTGGAACCATACAATATTAATACTTTTGTGTCTGGCTTATTAACACTCAGCATAATGTTTTCAAGGTTAATCCATGTTTTAACATGCATCAGAACTTAATTTCTTTTTATTGCTGAATATTATTTTATTGTGGTTATATAGAGTATTTTGTTTATCCATTCATCTGTGGATAGAAACTTGGGTTGCTTTCACCATTTGACAGTTATGAATAATAAATATTGGTATACAAGTACTTTCATGAGACCTTGCTTTCCATTCTTTTGGACATATACCTAAGAGAGAAGTTGCTGGGTCATATGGGAGTTCTATTATTAACATCTTGGGGAGCTGCCAAACTTTTCTACAGCATCTGCACTATTTTACATTCCCATCATGAATGTCTGAGGATTACAATATCTCCACATTCTCACCAAGATTTATTATTTTTCTTTTTAAAAAAATTATATAATTATCCTGGTAGATATGAAGTAACAACTCATTGTGGCTTTTATTTGAATTTCCCTAATGGCTAAAACTGTTGGACATCTTTTTTGTGTGCTTATTGGTCATTTGTATCACTTATTTGAGAAACACCTATTCGGACAGAGTTTCACTGTTGTCGCCCAGGCTGGAGTGCAATGGTGTGATCTCAGCTCACTGTAACCTCTGCCTTCCAGGTTCAAGTGACTCCCCTGCCTTAGCTTCCCAAGTAAGCGAGATTACAGACATCCACCACTTCACCCAACAAATGTTTGTACTTTTAGTAGAGATGGAGTTTCATCACGTTTGCCAGGCTGGTCTCAATCTCCTGACCTCAAGACCCGCCTTGGCCTCTCAAAGTGTTGGGATTCCAGGCTTGAGCCACTGTGCCCGGATGGTTGTGTGCAATTCTGTTTTTGAGTTATAGGTATTCCTTGTAGATTCTGCTTATTAAGCCCCTATTAGATATATAATTTGCAAATATTTTATCGACTTCTGTACGTTATTTCACTTTCTTTATAATGTCCTTTGATGAACAATATATTTAAATTTTGATGAATTTCAATTTGTCTAACTTTTCTTTTGTTGCTCATTATTTTGGTTTTATCCAAAAAAAAAAAAAAAATGCCAAATTTAAAAATCATGTAGATTTACTCATGTTTTCTTCTAAGCATGCTATAAGTTTAACTCTTATATTGGGTCAATGAATCATTTTGAGTTAATTTGTTATATGGCATAAAACACGGATCCAACTTTATTCTTTTAATGTAGAAATACACTTGTCCCACACCATTGTTGATAAGACTATTCTTTTCCCCACAGAATATACTTGGTGCTCTTTTTAAAAATCAGTGTTCCATAGATGTATGGGTTTATTTCTGGACTCTATTTAATTCCATTGACTTGTATGTTTATCCATTTGCCAGGGCCATACTGATCCGTCTCTCTAGCTTTGTAGTAATTGGGAAGTGTGAGTCCTTTCATTTTGTTATTTTCTTTTTCAACATTGGAGTATTCAGATCCCTTTGCAACTCCACATGAGTTTGAGGAATGGCTTTTTCATTTCTGCAAAGGGGTTGTTGGAATTTTGATAAGAATTGCATTGAACTTGTAGATCACGTTGGGTAGTATTGGAAACATAACAATACTAAGTCTCCGAATATTTTCATTTATGTAGGTCTTCTTTAACTTCCTTTACCAATGTTTTGTAGTTTTCAGTGTACAAGTCTTTGACTTCCTTGTTCAAATTTGTTGCTAGGTATTTTATTCTTTGAGATAATATTATACATTGGAATACTTTATTAATTACTTTTTTTTCTATCTGTATTCATAGGGAATACTATAACTTTCTGTTCTTTGGATTTCTCCATCTGACTTTGGTATAAGGATAATGCTTATCTCATGTAATGACTTGAGAAATGCTCCTTCTATTCTTTGGAAGAATTTAAGATGAATTGGTGTTTATTCTTTTTTACATGTTTGATAGAATTCACCAGTGAGACATCTGATACTGGGCTTTTGTTGTTGTTGAGGAGGAGTTTTGATTACCAGTCTATTCTCTGTCCTTGTTATAGGTCTGTTAAGAATTTCTTCTTCTTCTTGAATCACATTAGGTCATTTATGCGTGGCTAAAAATTTGTCCATTTTATCTAGGTTATCTAATTTTGAGGTTTACAGTCCATTTCACCTAGGCTGTCTAATTTTGGGGTGTTGATAGTATTTCTTTACATTTCTTTCTATTGTTAGAGACAAGTTTAATTAATAAATATAAAATATGGTATTCTCCTATTTCCACAATGATCAAGAAAAATTCTTCAATTTTATCTTTTTATTATGTCCTCTCTCCCAAACTTCACCCCTATCATTTTCCTTTCTTGGGAATCTTGGTGAAGGAATTTTGCAAACAACATCAAATTTCAGAATCTGGTTTTGTAAACTGTTGACAAGATTCTGGCCAGTTTCAGACATTTGAAAGCTTTGTTCTGAGTGAAATAATGTATGAATCCTCCTCTTTTACACTTTTTCATCGGTATTTAAAACCAATAGGATAACTGATGCCCCTTTGTTGGTGGCCAAAGATGAAATCTGGAAAAAAAGATATTTTTAACTTTCCTCCACCATTCAGGGACTAGTGAAAATTATAGATAATCTGGGATAAATCTCTCATAACCTTACTATTTGATTATGCATTACAAGCTTTCCCTTTTTTTCTCTCTCTCTGTCTCTCTGACACACACACACACACACACAGACACACACACACACACACACACACTTTCTTAACCAGCAATCAGTGTCTTAGCACAATAAAAACTGTTCTTCTTTTCATGGTCTTTAGTTTTGGTTTAGGTCTAATGCAGAAAAATTTAACACTATGTATAGAGAGTATTTCTTTCTCGAAAAAAATGTGGCAGCATTTTTTATGATGTTGATATAGTTACCTATTTTAGAAATGTTAAGACCAGTCTTGACATAGATTTGAAATAGTAGTTAAATAATATAGCTAAACATATATATCCATGAGTAAATTTTCTCAGGAATGTTAATAATAGAACATTTACCCTGGAGCATTGGATAGATAACTCTGCGATAAAGATCATTAGATACTCGGCTGCAATGATCTTTGCCTACCTAGACAATTTGTTCAAATACTTATGTATGGATCTGTAGAAGATCCTGCCATGTTGCTAAACTGTTCAAACCCAAGGTGACCAGTACATTTCCCACTAAGTGAAAAATACTGAACTGGATGATGACTCAGATTTTCTTTCAATCTTAAGTCTCTATCATTTAAAATAAGTCTGGGTGTCTAGGGTGATGAGATCAAATTGTGTTTCTTTGTCACTGGAAATCCCCACTTCAGGCCTTAAGAACAAGCCATTCAAAAGCTTGCACTGAGGCAACACACTTAATAGGAAAGCATGACCTCATTTTGGCATGATTTGTCTTCAAATCAGGTCAGTGATTTAGATTTGAATGAGTGGATTGTTCATGGGCACCGGATCAAATTAGACTTTCATTTATTTTAAGAAATTCATTAGACCAGTTATGACAACCACAGAGGGATGTCTTATGCCTGAGAAGTGCAAATTATAAGAACAATAATATCCATTGTTAAGTGTGAGATGAAAATTTCTGTGTAGCTTGCTCATTAAAATCTGTTTCCTTTTACAGAAATGTTTTTTATGTAATGTAGGTGGCAGGTAAAAAACACTGAACCAAAACATAATTACCGAGTTTATAACATTCTGGTAAACGCAAATTGTTTATAAAATGGAATCAGGTCAGAAAATTTAAAGGAAACTGAAAATACGAAGTTTCTCTTTTACCGTTATGTTATATATTGTGAAAATGCACTAATTAGGTTTCAAATAAATAGAAACAAGAATCAAATTATTATATAGTTGGCATTTTTATAGCCACACACCTACATTTTAAATAAAAACGCTTACTAAACACTTTAGGAAAAAGGAATTGGGATTTGGAGTCTGACTCATTTATATCTGACTCCATCACTTTTTTCTTTCACAGCTTCCATAGATTATGGTCATCTTAATTTAATCATTGCTAAACCAGGGGCAATTGTTCTTATTTTTTTAACGATTCGGTTAAAAATGATATGTGTGAAGTATTTTGCATAGTATGTATTCTCTTTAAACATTAATTAATTTAATATAACATAATTAGGAAAAAATTTAGATAAAAATAATTGACATTCTTTTTCATTTTTCTTTGCAAACCTTTCAAAACACAGCAATGCAAAGGCACACTACTCACAAAACGACTTTCATTTGCTGTGGTTCACCATTCCCTTGTAACTTAACTCTATCCCTCCATGAAAAGCAAAGCATACAAAAAGATTTTAACAAACAATATTAGTATTGGTTTCCTTAGAGTTTACATTTTGTTATACCTGAAATATTCCATTCCAGCAGAAATATTTAATCATTTTTTCAGACTGAAAAACAACCTACTAACAAATCTGCAACTGTCTCAGGAGTGTTACATAGTTTCAGAAATTTTTTTTTAATTTGGTTTAGCAATTCATGTTTTTTCATGCTTATCACATCCAGGCTACTGAGACAGCTGAAAAAAGAAACTTCTGAGTGACCTCATTATTTTCCCTTAGCTAGTATGTCAGATTATGGAAACCACTTGATACTGGGCTGTAATGAAACTATCTAATAAAAAATGTATACATTACAATACATATTTCTCAATTCTGGTGATGTTAGTGAAAATGTTTGTACAAACAACTCTTGTAATACAATTATATTGTATATATTTGAGTTGAATAATCTCGTAATCTGATTGCTAGGTTTGTAAATCTGATTACTATGTTTTGTTTTATCATGAAGAAGAAAAACTAAACAGTCAATAACTATATAAGGTAAGGTTACCAAATGAGATAGCATTGGTTTCTCACAAATACTATTCTGTGATTGAGATCATATCATTCTATCAAGACTACATTTATAAAATCATCAAAATTTATATAAATATTTTTATTAACATTAATCTAAAAGAGGCTTCACAAGGAACAATATGATCTCAATCACAGCTTCAAAGGGATTGAACTGCCATCAGCTTAAATTTTTCTGAAACTAAATAAAATTAGAGCTTTGTTAAGGAGGATGATAATGACTGATGATGATCATGATAGAATTGTTAGATGGGTCACATGTTTAAAAGAAAAAATATTAAACAGAGACTATTTGTGCTCCTTTTACAACTGTAGACGACTGCTCAACTTCCTTTTCCTTATTGTGCTGTTTATGAGTGAGTCAATAACAGCCGTCACTGACTTCCGAGTCCTTTACAACTAACAAAGAAGCTGTGGTTTTCATTGATCATACCCTTGGGTAAGCCTGTGAAATTGGAAAGTTGTTTAAAAAAATTCAGTAACACTAAAAACTGCATAAGTACCCAAGGCTGTTATCAGAAATCACATTTGCATGCAGGTTTCTCTACTGGATTAACTTGTCAAGGTTGTACTAAAAATGAAGCTACACACTCATGGGTCTTTTTATAGGAACTGAATGATATCTTTAAACAAACTAGACTCAGCATCCCTTTTGTACCTTAGAACTTTGTCTACTTGGAGCAAAAGAAGACAAGATGGGATAGACCAGAGGATCAAGACCCTGCACTCAGCTGGGCACTGTGGTTCATGCCTGTAATCTCAGTGCTTTGGAAGGCTGAGGCAGGTTAGATCACTTGAGGTTGGGAGTTCGTGACCAGCCTAGGCAACATGGGAAACTCTCTCTACACAACAGTTCAAAAATTAGCCAGGCATGATGGTGTGTACCTGTAGTCCCAGCTACTTGGGAGGCTGTGTTGGGATGATTAGTTTGGGATTAGGAGGTCAAGCCTGCAGTGAGCCATTATTATGCCACTGTGCTCCACCTGGGCAAGGAAGCAAAACCTTGTCTCAAAAAAAAAAAAAAAACAAAAAAACAAAAAAAAACAAACAAACAAACAAAAAAAACCCTACACCCTGTAGAACAGAAAGCATTGCAGAGACTGACACCACTCCTTCAGATAAACAGTCAGAAACTCTAAGACAGAGTAGAAAGTACTCCAGGAAGAAGAAATAAAAAAGGGGTATTAGCCAAGAATACAAGGCCACAGAGAGTCTCTGCATAAATGCTATAACTCAGACCAACTGAGAAAGGAAAGTGGGCACTCCTCATTACAGGACAGGGGAGCTCAGCACTTGTAAAAGTAGGACCTCAAACATAAGGCTTACGATAGAATTCAAGGGCAAATTTTAAAAATCCTGTGCTGCCTTCTATGCCATTGCTGATGATAGAGGATTTTATACTTGCTATAATTTAGACAAGGGGTCAGCAAAGTTTTTCTGTAAAGAGCCAGAGAGTAAATATTTTAGACTCTGTCAGCCATATTGTCTCCACCACCATTAACAGTTTGTATGAATGGACTTGACTGAGTTCTGATAACGTTTTAGTTACAAAAACTGGAGAGCAGGCCAGATTGTGGCAGTGGGCTGTCCTTTGCAGACTCCTGATTTAGGTGCTAGAACATAAATGTTACTAGTCATATGACAACTTAGATCAATATTTGTTAGGCTGAAGTGGTCAGCATAATTCCGTGCTGGATTTTAGATCCAGTGGAAGTAAGTGCCAGGATTAAGGAGCTACCACATCCTCTTTCTTCTCTGGCCTCATTTCCTACTGCCTAACCTCTTGGTTGTTCCATTCATTCACACTGGTCGTACTGTTATTCGAAGATCCAGGCAAGGTATGATTTCATTATTATATTTTGGTGTTACTTCTGTCCGAAACAGTCTCCTCTGAGATACTCTCCCTTAAATATTTGTTTAAATATACTTATATTTGTAAGGGATGCATCAGAAAACAGATTTCATCCCAGACGTTCACATGGATATAATTTCATCCATAAGATTAAAGAAAGACATAAAAAATGACACAAGAGCAGGAAGCAAGGCTTAGAGGTAGAGTCACCGTACTCTGGAATAAGAGACCAAGAGAAGAGTAACAGTAGTTAGTGCAGATTAAGAGTGGAGTAGACAGTGGTGAAGGGGTAGAAAGGTGTGATATCTTTCTTTACACATCATAGGACCATGGCTGACACTCCTGTAATAAAAGACAGAGATTAACAAGAGAAAAGGATAACAATTTAATCAATTTTTTACATGACACAGGAGCCTTCAGAAATGAAGACCCAATGACCCAGGAGGAACTGTCTATTTTGATGCTTAGGCCCCTGAAGAATGGGTATCCATGTAGAAAGCTGACTGGACAAAAGCATATAATCCATTGGTAATAGACTGAAGGGGGAAACACAATAATGCCTTTCTATTTAAATATTTATTAGCCTCTTTGTGTTGGGTTTCTTCCTCGTAGGTATGGTCAGGACCTTTCTAGAATAAGGGTCTTCAAGGGAGAAGGGAAAAACGTTAGAATGAGCCTTCTAGGTTTTATGGCTTGCTTTGGAGAAGAATTTTTATTTCCATGATGTGCCTTGGGGAAGAATAATTCTAGTTTTTATGATCCACCTTGTAGAAGAGGAATTCTGAGTTCTATGACTGACTTCAGCAAAGAAAGAGAAGAAAGAAACAGGAGGATAACAAGTCAGAAAGACCTTGCTTCTGAGGTCCTTCCAATCTCCTTTAGTTCAAAGTACTCAGCACACCATGTACCGAACTTCAGGATATTGTGTTCAGAGCCATAACACTGACCTCGATTTGGGGAAAAGTAGTGTAGATGAACACATGGAATCAGGTAGAAAGAAGATGTATTGTTATTTTACATCAATGCCCATCAAAGGATACCCACTGAAGAGCTGACACTAAACAACATAGAGGATGGGATGTCTTTTATCCAGCAAATGCCAGCTAGTATCTCTCCTTAGCCATCCCTATGCATACACAAGGCTCTCGTAGTGGAGGTAGCCAAGGTGGCTGCTGGCAAGCCAACAGCATAGGCCCCCTCATCCAGGTTTCTATTGTGACTGCAGGATATCCATCCTGTCGTCATCAGAAACCATGACCTCAACAGGACACTTCTACGGGGAGGCCAACCAGCCACTTGGTTGCAAGTTGAGCATTTAGGAGCATTCCAAAAAGGGAAGCAGTTGGTTTTGAATAAGGCTCATGTAAAATTTGCTTTTCTTGCTAACAATGGCTAGGACCATACTACTACTTCAGGATGGTATTATTAATAGATGTACTGACATGGGACCCTGTATTATACACTCACAGGCCAAGAAACCTGTTTTATGGTGAAAGAGGTGTGTTAATGGACACAAGACAATTGCATACTAAACACCATATCTCTCAAAAAGGTGAGGCCTGAGAAAACTAAAAGTGAAGTTAAGCATAAGCTTGGAAATAATATGCATGAGATTGTAGTGTTGTCCTTTGAGATGCAGAATGTGCATTGATCCTACGGTCATTTAACCATTAAGGTAGACTGTATGAGTCCAAGAACCAAAGAGTAAAAAGCAGAATGCCCTTATTTTCATGACTCTGAGAAGCCCAGTGCTTAAACTTCCATGAACCAGCCAGGGACTAGTCCAGAAAATAGGTATTTATTGGGAATGTGGAAGGTTTGAGCAATCTCAGCTATTGGGTTAACCCTCCTTTGCACAGTTATTTAGAAATTTAGAGGTAAATACCAGGTGAACACCAAAAAAGAAAAAAAAAATTCAAAAATCTAGGAAATGTAGAAGTGTTTGCTTTTATGTGATAAAACTAAGGACATGCAAAGGGTTCAGCACAATACTCCCTGTTTAAGTAATAACTCTAATAAATGACAAAGCCAGAGGCATTAAGTTTTAACCATACATAGTTACAGTTATGTGTTTCTCTAATATAGATACTCTAAATTATTTTCTCGTGCATATTGTTGATTGAAATTAACATCTTTAAAATGCTCTTCTTTCTTATAATAGTTAAATTTAAAAGAGATAAAACGTTTCCCATGCCAAATTATTTTAATGTGTTTACCACACTAGCAATTTTCTAGATGTTTTCTCATCGCTTTCTTAATTCTGCTTCCATTTATGCACAATATATTATTTTTATGGAAGGCCAAAATGACACTTTAGCATGTGTTAAAACTATTCTGAATATTTTTAAACAACCGTGTGCTATTTAATTAATCTTCATTAAATATTGGTGTTCTATGCTCTTTAAGCAAAATTGCTGAGATATTTAATATTATCAACACTAAGTTACAAAAACCTTTTTAGAAAATAAGTATGTTGTTAGAAAGTGTGTCAACAGAAAACATTCCATTTGAAGTCTTTCTTTTGGCTAAATGAACCTATAATCTAAGACTCTGCCACACTATTTGTCAGAGTGTCAAATATTTGCAACTTAAAAGACACTGGTCATGTAGAAAAATAAAAGTCGGCCGGGCATAGTAGCTCAGGCCTGTAATCCCAGCACTTTGGGAGGCCGAGGCGGGCGGATCACGAGGTCAAGAGATCGAGACCATCCTGGCTAACATGGTGAAGCCCCGTCTCTGCTAAAAATACAAAAAATTAGCCGGGTGTGGTGGTGGGCGCCTGTAGTCCCAGCAACTCGAGAGGCTGAGACAGGAGAATGGCGTGAACCCGGGAGGCGGAGCTTGCAGTGAGCCAAGATGGCGCCACTGCACTCCAGCCTGGGCGATGAGCAAAACTCCATCAAAAAAAAAGAAAGAAAGAAAGAAAGAAAAAGAAAAGTCATGAAAATGTAGCTATGCAAATCACACTGTCAGAGAAAAGTCTTCTGTTGTTTGTTTACTAGCATAACCATTTCTTTTGCCAGCAAATTTTATTTAGCATTAGATAATCAATCTTCATTTGCCACAAAGGAAAGCAGTGCTTTTGATCTCTTTACAGTGACAGGTTTCTGTTCTGTAATGGACTAAAGCTCTAACTAGATCCAACAAAGGTATTATGAAAGTTTGTTCATGTCCATTTTAAATGAAAAAAGACATAGAGAACTGCGATTGTGGCTTGATGATATATTTTTAAATTTTTTTTATAATCAGCAATTATTCTTTTACAGTCTTTTTCTTGTTTTATAACATTTATTCAGCCTTCTCTAAGAATACGAATACTAAAAGAAATGGGCCTTCATTATTTTAATATTTATATTCAAATGTGAAAAAATAAGGCTGAAACTTTTGATGATAATGAACAATATTTTAATTCTGCTGTTATGCATTATAGTACATGTCAAAATAGATTTCTAGAGCCAAATATTTATTTCAGAAAATAATTCTGTCCTAATTCCGAGGACAGAAGTTCTAATGATATAGAGACTCATCTAATTGCTATAAAATGCTATGAAAAAAACAGGTAGGTTTCTTAAGAGAACAGGATTGCTGGCATGTTGAATAGTTTTGTGTTTTTTTTTATTACTTTTTAAATCAGTTTTTTATTTCTCCCAGGTATTCACCTGGTATCTAAGCTAGTGAGTGTAGTAAGAATAAATACAAGCTTGAGGCAAAAAACGAACTCTGGGAAATTCTATAAATGCTGGCATGCCTTTACTTCTTATGAAAGCTAATCACCTGAATGATTAAGTAAACCACCTCAAAGCAAGAAAAGAAATATTTATTGGAATTTCAGATGTAAAATGGTATCACAGAACCAGCAAGTGTAATCCCCATTTAGTTCAATCTACCATATCCTCATTCCAAAAGGTTTCCTTCACAGAAAGAGAAAAATAAGCACTTCAGATATGTTACAGAAATTAAATCTCCAGTAACCAGTGACTTCATAATGCCAAAGTTTGTGAAGAGTGAAATTATTTTCTTCTATTAGTGTATGTTTTAATAAATAAATGATTTTTCTTTTCATTTGCAAGGCAGGTGAAAGAAGCATAAAATGCAACTTAGGAAAATAGAGCCAAATCAAATTTGCATAAATGAACAAAAAAGCCTCCACTGTTGACCAACGTTTGTGAAATAGTTTAGTATAACGTCATTCTGTTCTTGTTTCATGACTCTCTAGGAAGATGAAAATTATTTCACTTTATTTCCAGTAAGAAAATATTCGTTTTGATATCAGGACATTGGATTATTAAAAGAAATGTAGGCAAGCAAACAAATATTTTCTGGTATTATTGAGTCAGCTTTGGGGTCATGAAAACGACTGATACAGATTGCTATCACTATAAATCATTATGAAAAGCAACTTGACCATGTCACTGTGCATAGTAGTGTTGCAGCAAAATAAATATAGCTTTGCTTAACCATAGAACTGTGTATCTTTTGACAAATAACTACAGCAGGAAACAAGGAAGGAATTCTTTTTTTTTTTTCTTTTTCTTTTTCTTTTTTTTTTTTTTTTTT
>NC_045452.1:51423348-51424271 GCF_002776525.5 Piliocolobus tephrosceles
TTTTTTATTTCTCCCAGGTATTCACCTGGTATCTAAGCTAGTGAGTGTAGTAAGAATAAATACAAGCTTGAGGCAAAAAACGAACTCTGGGAAATTCTATAAATGCTGGCATGCCTTTACTTCTTATGAAAGCTAATCACCTGAATGATTAAGTAAACCACCTCAAAGCAAGAAAAGAAATATTTATTGGAATTTCAGATGTAAAATGGTATCACAGAACCAGCAAGTGTAATCCCCATTTAGTTCAATCTACCATATCCTCATTCCAAAAGGTTTCCTTCACAGAAAGAGAAAAATAAGCACTTCAGATATGTTACAGAAATTAAATCTCCAGTAATCAGTGACTTCATAATGCCAAAGTTTGTGAAGAGTGAAATTATTTTCTTCTATTAGTGTATGTTTTAATAAATAAATGATTTTTCTTTTCATTTGCAAGGCAGGTGAAAGAAGCATAAAATGCAACTTAGGAAAATAGAGCCAAATCAAATTTGCATAAATGAACAAAAAAGCCTCCACTGTTGACCAACGTTTGTGAAATAGTTTAGTATAACGTCATTCTGTTCTTGTTTCATGACTCTCTAGGAAGATGAAAATTATTTCACTTTATTTCCAGTAAGAAAATATTCGTTTTGATATCAGGACATTGGATTATTAAAAGAAATGTAGGCAAGCAAACAAATATTTTCTGGTATTATTGAGTCAGCTTTGGGGTCATGAAAACGACTGATACAGATTGCTATCACTATAAATCATTATGAAAAGCAACTTGACCATGTCACTGTGCATAGTAGTGTTGCAGCAAAATAAATATAGCTTTGCTTAACCATAGAACTGTGTATCTTTTGACAAATAACTACAGCAGGAAACAAGGAAGGAATTCTTTTTTTTTTTTCTTTTTCTTTTTCTTTTTTTTTTTTTTTTTT